>NW_018023709.1:6087-10383 GCF_002006095.1 Pseudomyrmex gracilis | reverse complement strand
ACGTTGTTTCTCAGTCGCGATTTCACTTTTGTAAAGTGTTGGTCGGGATGGCTAGTGCGGATATCCTTGATCAACATTGAGCGACGTTTTCTATCTAAGAAATTTGTAAGTGACTTTGTACATTATATTTATTCTGCGATTTTTAATTATTAACTTTTGAAATTTATTTTATTGTATTAATTTCATTAATTGTGTTTCATCAATTGTAATTATACGTTCATTCATTGTAGAAAAGCATTTGAAAAGGACCTAATACAAGGGTCGAAAGCGTTCATGCTATTATATTATTAATTGTTAATAAACGGATTTTAATATATACACTCCAACAACAGTGTGTTACTGCTTTAATAGCCAAAATTTATTATTATTTAAGAATTGGTCAATTCTTATTTTACGGCTACGGCGATTTATATGCGAAGCCTTGACTAACTGTTAGTCGACCTTAAAGCTTGTTTATGACTATCTGCCACGGTACGACTTTTTTATGGCCGTTACGATGTCTTTTTTCATCGTCAAGGCCTTGACGATGTAAAATTTCCCATTTTTATGTGTTTTGTGGAAAAAACTTCCCATTTTTNCCTTTTGGTTTTAAGTGGTCGAAAATTCCCACAATATGGGAAATTTCCCTCGATCTGGCAACACTGCGCCGCGTCTACGACGCGGACAGACCAGTGTTCCGATATGGGACCGGTGGTACGCGCATGTGCGAAAATACGGCGTCAGTAACGTATCTCGTACAAGTTAAACAAAGCACCCTTACCCTGATATATATTTTAAATATTTCAAACTTGTTTAAAAATGTATACAAAATTATATATATATAATAAATTAGTATATAAGTTAATAGTTTTCAAACAGTAATTATAAAGGCAATTAAAAAGGAAGAGGAAAAGGAGAAAACATTATATATTCTTCAAATAAAACACTTTTTATATAAATAAAATAAAAATCTTTTATTTGGCAGAGATCTCAGAGAATACCAACATTTGTTGCAAGAGTAAGGAAAACTGCCAAAAACCTTACCAGTATTCATACAAAAAAAATATATAAAAATAATATTAATAATAATAATATATAATAATAATATGTAATAATAGTAATAATAAATATATATTTATTATTAAATTTATAAAAACATTTATTATTAAATATATATTTAAAATAAGAACAGAAATAAATACGTAATATTAAAATACGTAATAATGAAATTGCAAGTATTAAAATTTTTGAAAGTCATTTGATCTTAAATTAGAATTTGTAATTAACAAAAATAATATTGCACAGTAAAGTAAAATAAAATAATATTGCATGGCTTTCCTCAAGTACTAATATCAATACCACTTATTTTATCACATTTTATTTGCTACATAAAAAATAGTTTTATTTTATCACATTTTATTACATTTTATTACATCATATGCTAAAAAAAGTATATTAAAATCTGAAAAACACAACAATATTAATACTTATATCTATATATCTAATATATATATATATATATATAACAAAAAAATTATAATCATAGGTCTTATGTCTGTTATGCAAAAAATAAAATAAATAATAATTACGACATAAATATGAAATATTGCACTAAAATTGCACATAAAACACATAAAAGCATATTAAAAACTATCAGATGAATTGCCTGCTTTTCCATATAAATTTTGCGAAGTGTATAATTCTAAATGTCCGGAATCAATTTCAAACTTTGTACAATTAATGCTTTCAGCTTCACAGCTTGAACGTATAATACAAATCGCGGAAACAGTTTTGTTTAATAATTGATTTCTTTTTTTAGTTTTAATATCTGTAACGATAGAAAAAATTCGTTCCGCTTCAGCATTAGAATAAGGAAAAGAAAGAACCGCTCCGAATAATAATTCTAAATTTAGAAACATATTTTCCCCATTAAAATTTTTAAATTTTAATATTTTTTTTCACATTATTTCGATATCTAGAGATGCTAATTCTTCTTTTTCTTTATTAGTAAAAAGAGATGGTAGAGTTCTCCATTCAAAAGCTAATTTTGTAATGTCAATATTTCTTATACGCGTTGCAATAAATGTTAAATCTTTAAATTTGACTCTAGATTCATCATAAAGAGCATTTTTCGGATGTAAAAACATTAATTGTTCAAAAACAGTATCTCTATAAAGTAAACGTTTCAACATTTCGCGAACTGCAGTTTCTTTGTTTTCTTCCTTTTTTCAATCTTTTCTAAACAGCGAAGATAAACAAGCTCAACATCTCCGAAAACGGTCGCAAAGCCTAGAGAATACAATAGCATAATTGCATAAAATCATTTAAGTGGAACCCTGGAGAGGAGCGTCACGAGCGGGAGTAAAGGGCCGATGCCGCCGGCACAACCAGAGATTGCGACGCGCGGCTGCCCTTGCTCTAAACGAGCCGGAGCCGAGCAGGCCCACTACCGTCACCCCTCCTCAGACAATAGAGAACGATTCCGAAAATAATAATAACAACAGCAACGCTGATACGAAAACACACGTAGACACCTCTCACATACAAAATAATAATAATAATGATAACACACACATAGAATCTCACGCAACCGCACACGACATACATACAGACACACACCACGACGACGATTCGTGGTGTCAATTCCCTTCTTATTCTCTTGTAAGCCCCGATCCTCCCGCGAACAATTCACCGCCTTCACCTCCTCGCTCCCCCTCTCCAACGCACCCTGAGCCCGCTTGTCCCGCAGAAAATCCCGCGGATGTGCAATCCGCGCCAACTCCTTCACCCCCTTCTCGCTCTCCTTTCCCTCTATCTTCCACATCCGGGGAAGAACCCGTGGACGACGAATCTTCCGATTCCTCTGGACCGACCACCCTACCGCTCGACTCTAAAATACAACATTTCCTCAGATTAGCCTCCACTTACCGAAAAGCAGATCCTGAAAAATTACCCTTTGTAATTGATCCTTTAAGAATAAATCCTTCCGACCTCTTTTACCTAATATCCACTACTCCATCCAGAAAACTTTTCCCCGTCTAATTTCCGTACCTAAATGACATCCGTTTAGTCCCAGTCTGTCATTTTTATTCTATATTTCCCCCTAGTTCCGCTAAAATCCATGAAATAATAGAAATTGATCTAGAATAATGTCAATCACTAGACCACGAATCGGCGTCATACACATGCACCCGAGACACTCACATTTGTAAAACCCCGCCGGAGGCCCTTTCACACGCGCTCGCGACACACATCCACACGTATACATTTTTCCTCTGCCCCGCCCCCGAGCGATGATCCTCCGATCATTTATAAGATTCGCAACATTACATCCATTCACACGACAGCACACCTAACTAAAAAAATTGTAACAAGAACCCCTCTTAATGAATAAATTAATATGTTTTATATCCGATCAGTTTAATTAAATCGACCTCTCATCCTCCACATTCTCAATTGATTGCACGGTCTCGTCCTTAGTCCATAGAGGTAAATCTCTAGACTTAAAAAGAGACCGACGAGCGGGGTCTCATAGAATATAGTAAGATCGGCATACGCCGTTGACCTGTCCGTGAGAGCACACAAACTCGCTCGACTCTGCCGCAGCGGGATCGCCAACCTGCTGTGCGGAGATAAAGAAACGACAGCTTTCTGTTACTCCACCATAGCCCGACCGTAACCGTGGGTCAGGATGTAACAATTTAAACATATATTTTTCGGACAATAATAATAGTAGTGTTTTTTTACATAAAGATAAAGTAAAATGAGCCGAGATCAAATTAGCAGCATATTTTTTGCTGAACATAATATTTTATTTTATTCCGCAGATCACTTGATCCCATTATTGAAAGATATCTGCATGATCTCTGAAGTTGTATCAGATCTTTCACTGGCACGAGATAAATGTACTAAAATAGTTACACTAATAATTGCAAAACGCAAGACTGAAAAACTTATTGTACATCTACAAAAATGTAAATTTTTAATTCTAAGTGATGAAAGTACTGATATTTCAGATAAAAAGCTTATGTGTATTCTTGTGCAATATGTTTCATCATTAACTAAAAAAGTAACAACACAATTATTAGATTTATTATCTGTAGACGCAATAGATTGTTCTGCGAATAACCTTTTTGAACTTTTTAAAATTATGTCAGATGATAAAAAAATTCCTTTGAAAAATATAGTTGGAATGGCAAGTTATAATGCATATAACTAATAAAGAAACTTAAGGATCTGAAAAAATAACTAAAAAATGATAAAAATCATAAGAGCCGCTTTTTTTGCAGGATGTTATTATGCCGAAAAATTCTAAAT
>NW_018023709.1:0-4398 GCF_002006095.1 Pseudomyrmex gracilis | reverse complement strand
TCGTAGCAGACATACGAGATGCACAAAATTTGGGACGACGAATTCTGAACGAAATAAAATCACACACACATTTTGGTTATCTCTTATTATCTNCGTTCAGAAACCACAGACCGAAAAAACGCAAGAATACTTTTTTCTTTATTTTTTTAACGCGAATCAAACGAGTCCAAAAAGAAGTCGATCGATTCAGTCGTTATTAAAAAATTGCTGATTAAATATCTCCCCTCCACTAAAATTTCTCATTTTTGCGTATATAAGGCACAGTGTGCTCGCGCAGTCCGAGCGCCACTTCGTTGCGCGTGAACTTGGCGCGAGGCACTACCGTGCCTCTTGATCTGTAATGATTGGATGCAATAATTCTTTTATGTCACGATTAAAATTAGAAATACCGGGTTTTGTAACATTAAATTGTAGTTGCCAGTCATCCGCGCCTATATATCCGCTATAGTATTGTTTTTACTTTATTATTTAGTTCATTATTGTTTAGGGATATAATATTTATTATAATATGTTTGGTTAGTTCATTAATTTTGGTTGTTCGAGGCCTCCTTCCTCGTATACGTTATGATGAATTAATGTATTTATGTTGGAAAATTATTTTACCTTTAGTTTTAATTTATTTTATGGGTGTTGTTGGTGTTAAAATTTTATTAATAGTTATAATTTAATTTTGATAAGTTAATAGAAAATTAAAATTTCTTTAGTATGTTTTCAAGACATAGGCTTGTTTCAAGTTTATTAACTTATTTTTTGAATACATATTTATCTCATAAATTTCTGGTTAGTGAGAATGATATTATTACTGTAAAGTATAGAATACCTGTGATTTGTCTTAAAATGACGAAAGGTCTTTCAATAGGTTGCGCTCCTACTCATGTTAATAAGATAAATGAGTTAATTAAGATTCAAAATGTTAATTGGTTGGTAGGGTAGAAGTTTGTAGTGTTTATTTTGGATTTATGTATTGGTAAGGTGTATAAAGTAAAGCATGCGAAAAACTTTTAGAATCGTGCAAAAATTTGCTTCAAAGAGTTAGTATTTACATTCCAGGAAGTGCTAAGAGATGTGCAATTTTAGGTAAATTTCAGGAGTTTTTCAATGTGGAAAGAAATAAGATTTTAAAATGATCAAATACTCGGTGATTAGTATTACATAAATTCGTTGTTAGATTATTAGATAATTAAGTAGTTTTAAAACAGTTTTTTGTTTTGGCTGTAGTAGAAGATAAGTTGAAATCTGCGGAAATAATTTTAAATCAATTAAATACTAATTCTATAAAAGCATATTTATTATTTTTAAAATATTCCTTAAAGTTTTTTAATAACTTTAATGCTCTTTTCCAATCTTGTAAGATTTTAATACATTCGTTGTTTGAAAATAGCCAACGATTAATTCGCGAAATAGGACAAAATTTTATTGTCCCAAATGCTTTACAAAATATTATTGATTTAAACATAGATGATAAGAAAAATATTCAAATATAAATAATATATATGTTGGACCGGAATGTGAAAATTTTTTAGAAATCTTATCTTCGGAATTCGTGCAAGATATAAAATTAAATTTCAACGTGACAGGCAGTTTGAACTAAATACACAGGTGTTGTTGTGCGAATTTGTGATGGTAATATTATTTATTCATGATGTATATAAATAACGTTTCGACCTTCGGTTTAGGTCTTTATCAAATTCTACAAATATAATATAGCAAAATATTAAGATTTTTTTATAAACGTAAATGCGCAAAATAAGATTAATATGTTAATAACTTACAGATATGTGCTGTTTAACAAAACTTCGTACAAAACAATGATAATGATTAAGATGTTACAACAAGTCGTATCGCAAACATGAGCTGTGCATGTGTTACGTCCTGGCCCCTGGAGACGGTCGGGCATGAACGGAGCGTAACACTTGTCGAATTTTCTTTATCTCTCGTGACACGCACACTTGGAGAAACGGTCGTGTGTGTGTGTCCGAGAGTCGAGCCGCTCGACTCGAGCGATCTATCGGGTCCGGCGGACGGTCAACTGTCGTGTGCCGCTCTTACTCCGTCGCTCTTTGGACTTCGCTCGTGTGTCTCTGTTTAAGGCCTGAGATGCAAATCTCAATTGCCTGGGACGAGACTGTGTGATCTGTTTAGAGGTGCGGGATGGTGGGCAAGAGGTNAATTAAAAATGTTTAGACGATATTTNTAATCGAATATATATATTTGCTTGTCATGATTTTATGTATAGTTATTTATTTACAAATTGACATAGTTTCAGATGATTCAGATTAACATAGTTTACAATTTTTTAATTTGTTATGGATAGATGTGAGTATGTGTGTGCTGCGAACTCAGTCCAGTTCAACCTCGATTATTTCTGTGATTTTACAGGTAGCCGGGGGGAAGAATTTATAAAAATCTCTTACAGGGACTAACCTGTGTTCTGGAAGGAGGGGGAATTTAACAGTGAGGAGTGCATCTGGAGGGTAGGTGGAAATTATCCGATGGAGTTCGGGGGAATCAAGGTTCTCAGGATCGACTACATACGCGGTGGAGGTAGGGGTGGTAATTTTGTAGGCAGAGGCGAGCGCTAGGAGATGGAGAGGACGGGGGAAGGTGCGTGGACGAGAGGGGTCGGCGGCGTGCTCGCCTAAATATTCTGGTTCGGGCGAGGATGGTGGCGAAGGACGGAGTGGAGAAGAGCGCGGGGGAGGCGACTGAGCTCGCAAATCTGGTGGTGTGTCGGTGTTTTTCTTAGAACTGCTATTGCTCTGTTTATTTTCTAATGTCGGAGGAGGGGCGGTGACCGGCGATGCCTCAGCCTGTTTCCGGGCCCGTTTGGCGACCCTTCGGCGATATCCCCGAAGGATGGCTCTGGATTTCCACCGTTTTTGGCAAGCGGTCGGGTCCACTTAAATTTGCCATTATAAGTTTCTCGCGGCTCGGGGGTTTGTAGGTCAGTTGCTACCTCAGTTTATTTATTCGGATGGACTTTATTTCGACAGCGCGAGAGCCCCTGCTGAGAATCGCTCGACGGTCCTTGCGAATCGTCGGCAATCCGTATCAGCGTTAACTCTGGGTTTTGTCAGCGCGAGAGCGCCCGCTGAGAATCGCTCGACGGTTCTTGCAAATCGTCGGCAATCCGTATCAGTGTTAGCCCTATTTTAACGAAGGGAGCAACTGTCCTGGTAATTACTTTTAATCTTTGATCGCGGCGTGAGGCACAGGTGACGTATTCGCGACTTAATACTAGCACTTACTACTTATTGATTTTATTTTTGATTCCCCTAAGGNTTACAAATTTAACATCCACATACAAATTTTTTCTTATTCACTATCTTACATACTACTTTATCTTACTCTACTTAACCTATTTCGCATATACATATCTCTGCTTAACCTAACTTAATTCTAATTCTATCCTACCTACACACACACACATCTATCCCTATCTCCGGACCTCCGCTTCCGCTGCATTTTTCTCACTCCTTGTTCATCACATCTCCACACATCATCCATTTACTTCTCTCTACTCCTACACTCATCCATCCTCTACTCCTTCCTATTCATTCATTCTCCACATTCCCCCCCCCCCATTTCCCTTGTTTCTTCCAGTTTTCTCAGCCATTCCTCCCCCTCCCCCTTCTCTCCCAGCACCATCTCCAACATATCCTCCCAGTTCCCTTCCGTACCCCATCTCATACAATCTTCCCACACATGTTTCCAGTTCTCCTCTCCCTTCCCGCACATTCTGCATTCTTTATCCTTTTTTTCTTCCCAATACATACTTGCTTTCATACCATTGCCCAGTCTATATTTTGCCACCCTTCTCCATCTGCTTTCTCCCCATCCTTTCTTCAAATATTCTGGCACCCCTTCTCTTTTTATCATTTTATACCAGGTATTAAATTTTGACTCATTTATCCTCTCCCATCTTTCTTTTCTCTGTAATTCCCTTTCCCTCTCCCTTAATCTCCACATTTTTCCCTTTCCCCCCACTTCAACTTCTCCCTCCCCTGGGCTCATTCCCCTATTACTATAAAATTCTACCCTTTCTTCTTCCCATTTGGACAACTCCCTTTCCTCTTCTACTCTATTGAACATTTCTTCCCAACACCTTCTTGCAATCTTACTCCCCTCTCCCCTTTTCAGCCTCTCTTCATATCCCACAGCCCTCATTCCCGCTCTTCCTCTCATCAATTCTCTCTGCAATTCCTCTCTCACCATGTATCCCGGCGTTCTCCAATCTACCCCCAACACCCATCTCAGGTACCTTTCCTGCATCCCCTCCACTTTTACCCACTCTCTCCACCCCCACACCTCTACTCCATACCCGACCACCGACCAAACTAATGCGTCAAATAACCATATCCTCCTTCCCCAGTCTTTTCCAAACCTTCTCTTCCCTAT
>NW_018023708.1:8395-10451 GCF_002006095.1 Pseudomyrmex gracilis | reverse complement strand
GCAGTGGGTCCCTACTTATATACTTCTTTGACTTTTTTACATGCGAGATATGTTAGTGGCTGTTTGNCACCTAGCGGTGACTTTTAGTACAAAGCCAAAACTTGCAGATGAAAAAATGCTCTTGCGGTGGAATTTATGGATGAAGAATTGAGGTATAAAATTATTCAAAACTGTTTCGTAAAAAATGAAAAAAGTAAAAAATTAACCCCCTAAACCCCTATTCATTCCGCAATACAAGCGACAGAATAAAAAGAAAGGTTTAGTAAAGAATTGAAAAAACTCACCCCTAAATTCTATTTTTTAGGGGTTGGGGAATGTCAGATCAACAAAATAACCCCCGGAATCGATTCGGCGACTCAAGAAACCCTTGTATACCAAATCTTGTGGGATTCACTTAATTTTTCGATGGTGCCAGTTCGGGCATGAATAGTAAAAAAAGCCGTGCCAGTTAACCGGTTAAGTTATGTATTAAGTTAATGTATTAAGTGTTGTGTAATAAGCGGTATTGGTTAAATTCGGGGATTGGTTACTGGGTTTAGTGTTACTTTAAACGGGGGACTGGAATCCGGCGCGGATATCCAGTCAGCAGTCGCGAGGCGATATGCGACCGCGTGCTCAAGGACGCACCGGTCCAAGGTCGCACGTGCAGCCGAAAAGATGCAATGGTTTGCATTGCACTTTTCGAAGGCCGAATGTCGCCTGGTTTTCCTCGGCCAATCACAGAGTGATTGCCTCGAGGATATAAGCCGGTGTCCGGGCAGAAACGGTAGAATCGTCTAGAATAGTGTCGCGGCCGGAGGCTCTGCCCATCAGAGCATCGCTCGTAAAGACTTAGGAAATCGCAAGTGAATGGCAGTGTAATCAAAACTGAGTACGAAATACATAGATTTATTTAAAATTTTTAATAAGTGTTATAACATAATAGTAAATCTCCTCGGCGTTCCTCCCCCGCAGCATCCTCGACCTCACGCGAGGTAACAAAATTGGTGGCAGCGGTGGGATGCTGCATAGACACGCCGAGAAGATACTCCAGGAATCTGCAAAAAAAAAAATAAAAAATTTGAGTATCAGGGAAAACAGCAACAACTGAGTTAATAAGCAACAGACGATTCTCACAGAAAAATAAGCAGTACGTAACTGACCTATGCTAACTACGATCAGCAAAGAAAGGCGTAAAACGCGACACAATAAAAGAGAGGAGCACGCAAGAGAGGCACTCTCGAGTAACTGAGCGAGAGCAAGATAACTCCGACTCAGCGATAAGCCCGAGCGGCTGAAGAAAACGACACCGCACAAACCAGGTGCCTGTAGAAAATAATTAAAAAAGCGACACGAGTCGCGGAGAAGCAGAAGGATTGGTCTCAAGGATTAGGACCTTGGTAGGATCCAGGACGTTGAATTTGGCTGAACACAGCTAGCACGAAACGAACCGAGCGGCAAGCGAGCAAGAGCGAGCGGCCGACGAAGAGCGAGCGGCCGACGAGGAGCGAACGACTGACAGAGAACGAGCAGCCGGGAGAAGCAGCGCGGCGAGCGAGCAGCGCGTCAACGGCGGCAGAGGCGGTCACCGACACCGATACGAACACGAGCGTAAGGCGAGATGCGGCTACTAATGTAAGTCAGGAAATTCTTTTTTTTTATGTGCGAAAACCGGGAAGTAGCGGACGAGTTAACACCGATTAACAGTAGTGAATTTCGGTTAGAATTGCCTAGTTTCAACGTACCGGGCAAGACGCGAAATAAATCGTGGCTAAACTCGGAGCCGGCAAAGCGAACGTTACAACATTTAAAAGTTAGGGAAACACAGAGCGATCTGTGTCAAAATAGAGAACCTTGCAGTATCGAGAGGTCCGGTCGGGTTCGACGAAATTTGGCTCTTCAGTTTAGTAGCGGAAGCGGTAGCACGACTGAGAACGAATTACAAGAGAATATTACGGTAGATTGCGAGTTTACATTTGATGTAGACGAGACTTTACTTCCTCAAGTAAATCCTGAACCTAGAAGACGGAGGCCTTACGTTAGTCGGACTCCGAGTGACGTGTCCGAACGCGGAGAA
>NW_018023708.1:6566-8200 GCF_002006095.1 Pseudomyrmex gracilis | reverse complement strand
CAGACCCGCAAGCGAGGTCACGGAGGCAAATAGAAACCCCGATGACTCCTCAAATACTTTGTTTATGCGCGAGTTGATGCAGGCCTTCCGAGAATTGCAAACTGAAGTGCGAGGTCTGAAGCGGCAGATAGTGCGACGCCGTACCTCACAAGTGTACGAGAACGACGAACCGCTTAGACGTCGCACAAGGGCCGACGATGTAACGCGAGAACGCGATAACGCGCTGGACGTAACATACGGACGGACGGCGGCGGACGTGATAAATCAAACGGCGCACTTGAGTGATTACATGTTGTTGAAAGAGGCGTGCGTGATGATACCAGTATTCGACGGCAAAACGCAGACGCAGGTACGCGAATTTTTAAGTGCGTGTACTTACGCGTTGAAAAATATTAATCCGGTAGACGAAAGGACGCTATTAGAAGCAATACTGTGCACCAAACTAAGGGGACAAGCTTGGATTTTAAAACGCGAGATATTCACAGTTTCAAACAACTAAAAAATGAGTTGGAAGCAACGTACTCCGCTAAAAAGGGTACGACAGAGCTACAAATTGAGTTCAGTTCTCTAAAGCAGAAAACGAGGGAGAACGCGTTAACGTTTGGACAACGCGTAAACCACCTTGCCATGGAGCTTTACGAATCCATGATCGAAGGAAAAGCGCGGACCAATGAACAAAAGAGAATTATCTTGGAAACGATCAAGGAACAAGCCTTGCATCATATCCAAATCGGGCTAAGGGATGACCTTAAATTAATAATAAGGTCACGCAATTACAATATGCTCCAAGAAGCAATAGCGGGAGCAGGCGCGAAAGAAAAGGCCGCGGGAACGAACAAAAATCGAGTACCGCCACAACTACAAAATATTAACAGAAACCATACTTGTTACAAATGCGGGAAAACAGGGCATTACGGGCAAGAGTGTCGCTCAAGCCGAAACAGTTTACCGAAACCCGAAGGGCGACGGATAAATGCTACGGAAAAATATTGCAATTACTGCAAAAAGACGGGGCACAAGAGAGATGAGTGCTGGTTGCTCAACGGAAAAATTAAAAGCGAAAAGAAGCCGAGAGAAAAAGAGAAAAAGTTTGTTAAGCACGATAAAAGCAAAGTGAATACGTGCGAAGATCATGATTCTTCAAGTAGTGATGAAGAATACTACCACAGAAGAAAAAATAAGGCAATAGAAGCAGCAGAGCTTTATGTGACAGCGGTAGACACGAACCATGCAAGTCTAGACCTAGTGAGCGTACCGAACGTCGAAACGAAAAGGGGCACAGCCGAACTGTTATATGATACGGGTGCGACTATATCACTAATAAAAGTAAAATATTTAAAAGGTAAAACCTTGGGTGAAAAATTAAAAATGAAACTAACCGGAGTAACAGGACATACCGCGCGCGTAATAGGAAAATTTAACGCAACGATTCAGTTAAAAAATAACAAATTAACACATCCGATTTATGTAGTGCGAAACGATTTCCCGATCAAATTACGGGAGCGTCCCGTTTGCCCACGTTGCGATTGCCCACAGTCACTATTGCCCACGTTGCAATTGCCCACGTTGCGATTGCCCACGAGTTGCTTTTGCCCACGTTGCGATTGCCCACGAGTTGCTTTTGCCCACGTTGC
>NW_018023708.1:2808-5159 GCF_002006095.1 Pseudomyrmex gracilis | reverse complement strand
CAACGTGGGCAATCGCAACGTGGGCAATCGCAACGTGGGCAATCGCAACGTGGGCAATCGCAACGTGGGCATTCGCAACGTGGGCAATCGCAACGTGGGCAAAAGCAACGTGGTCAATTGCAACGTGGGCAATCGCAACGTGGGCAAAAGCAACGTGGGCAAAAGCAACTCGTGGGCAATCGCAACGTGGGCAAAAGCAACCCGTGGGCAATCGCAACGTGGGCAATCGCAACGTGGGCAATCGCAACGTGGGCATTCGCAACGTGAGCAATAGTGACCGTGGGCAATCGCAACGTGGGCAATTGTAACGTGGGCAATTGCAACGTGGGCAATCGCAACGTGGGCAATCGCAACGTGGGCTAAAGCAACTCGTGGGCAATCGCAACGTGGGCAATCACAACGTGGGCAATCGCAACGTGGGCAATTGCAACGTGAGCAATAGTGACTGTGGGCAATCGCAACGTGGGCAAAAGCAACTCGTGGGCAATCGCAACGTGGGCAATCACAATGTGGGCAATCGCAACGTGGGCAATTGCAACGTGGGCAATAGTGACTGTGGGCAATTGCAACGTGGGCAATAGTGACTGTGGGCAATCGCAACGTGGGCAAAAGACTCCCACTCTCAATTACCAGGGAATCCTAGGAAACGATTTTCTAAAAAAATATCACGCGATACCGTGTCATAAAAAAGGAAAGGTAATAATTGAAAAAGACTCAATGGTCTTGTATCCATATCACGCGATAACGTTACCGCCGCGGTGCGAGACAATAATACGAGCATTTACAAACGTGAATCACGTGGGTGTCGTGCAAGCAAAAGAGGAACAGCCGGGAATCTTTATCGGAAGTTGCAACCTGAGAACAATGTGTGCCCCGTGAGTGTGATAAACACCACGGAACGAGAAGTGAAGATGCGAATGCCACATGTAACGCTAGACAAATTGCAGTTAGATACGCAAGAAGCGAAAGCACAGGTCGCCAAGATAGAAATAGAAAAATCAGAAATAGAGCGACAAGAAATAGTGAAAGCCTCATTGCGCATGCAACACTTAAATCAAGAAGAAAAAAAAAGTTTAAAAGAAATTGGCGAAGAATATAGCGACGTATTTTATCTCCAAGGAGAGACACTGACCTGCACCAACGCGGTATCGCATTACATACCGACGAAGACGGACTGCAAACCGATAAACGTACGACCATACAGATTACCCGACAAACACAAGCGAGAGGTAGATAAGCAAATAAATGAAATGTTAGAAAACGATCTAATTAGACATAGCACGAGTCAGTGGAACGCGTCACTATTAGTGGTACCGAAAAAATTAGATGCGTCGGAGTACGAAAGTTACGCGTCGTGATCGATTTCCGAAAACTGAATGACGTCACCGTAGGAGACTCATTCCCACTTCCTAATATAACTGATATACTAGATCAGTTAGGAAATGCGAAGTATTTTTCCACGTTGGATCTTGCTTTGGGGTATCATCAGATACCTATGGCCGAGGAAGATAAGCAAAAAACGGCGTTTTCTACGTCGTATGGGCATTTCGAGTATAACTGAATGCCGTTTGGATTAAAAAATGCACCCGCTATGTTCCAGAGATTAATGGACACGGTACTGGTAGGGATGCAAGGTGTTAAATGCTTCGTGTACTTAGACAATATTGTGATTTACGGGGCAAATTTAAAACAACACAATAGCCGGTTAAAAGAAGTATGAAAACGATTGAGAAAAAGTAAGTTAAAGTTACAACCCGATAAATGCGAATTTCTAAGAAAAGAAGTCACGTATTTAGGGCATATCATAACGGAAAACGGCATTCTACCCGACCCGTCCAAGATAGAAGCGGTGAAAAATTTTCCACTACCAAAACAGTTAAAAGACGTGCAAGCATTTATTGGTCTGGCCGGATATTACCGCAAATTTATTGACAAATTTTCAAAAATAGCGAAACCAGTGACACAATTAACGCGTAAACGTTATTAACCTAACGCGCAAGGAAGCAAAATTTGCGTGGGACGCGGAACAGCAAAAAGCGTTCGAAATTTTAAAAGAAAAGTTAATTACGGCACCTATATTAGCNTATCCCGATTTCAACCGCGAGTTCATCGTCACGACAGACGCGTCAGGTTACGCGATCGGAGCAGTCTTATCGCAAGGCGACGCGGGGGGAGATAAGCCCATCGCGTACGCGAGTCGCGTGCTAAACAAGGCGGAACAAAATTATAATACAACTGAAAAAGAATTATTAGTGTTGTGCGCCAATTTTTGTGTTGAAAGATAAGTTAAGATGAGGCCATTGAGCAATGTGATGAGACATCACTGTCATTGCTCAATGACCTAGTTAAGT
>NW_018023708.1:0-2043 GCF_002006095.1 Pseudomyrmex gracilis | reverse complement strand
AAGCGCAAGCGACAGTGAGACAAAAGAAGACACGAGCGCAAGTGAGACAGAAGAAAGCGCGAAAGCAAGAAAGATAACAGACAACGCAAGTGCAAATGAGAAAGAAAGAACTGCAATCAAGAATNAAGCAGAAGAACTCACAGACAAAAAGAAAGAGAATACACAGAAGAAGAGAAACAGACAATATTGTATGAATACCATGACACACCGATCGGTGGTCATCAGGGCATTGAACGGACATTGAAACGAATCAAGTTACTTCACAACTGGCCAAACTTAACTAAAGACGTGAAGAATTATATAAAAAAATGTACATTTTGCCAAAGGAATACATTAACACGTAAAGTTAAAATGCCGCTAGTAATAACAGACACGCCACGTAAACCGTTCGAAAAATGCGCGCTGGATATAGTGGGACCGTTACCGATTTCGAACAACGGAAATAAATATTTATTAACATTTCAGGATAATTTAACAAAATTTAGCAAGGCTATCCCGATAGTAAATCAAGAGGCAAACACCGTAGCAAAGGAATTCGCGATAAAAATAATTTGCGAATATGGAATCCCGGAAGTAATTCTCACTGATCAGGGTACGAACTTTGTAGGCGATGTATTTAAAAATACATGCAAGTTATTAAAAATCAACAAGGTACAAACAACCGCGTATCATCCACAGAGCATCGGAGCTCTTGAGAGATCGCATCGAACGTTAATAGAGTATATTCGACATTTTGTAAGTGACAAACAGACTGACTGGGACGAGTGGATACCCTACGCTATGTTCGCGTATAACACTACACCACATACCGCAACGGGGTTCACACCGTTCGAACTAGTGTACGGAAGACAAGCCGAACTCCCGACAACATTGGCAAAACCACCCGAAAAAACTTATAATATAGAAGACTACGCTTACGAGTTAAAAGAAAGAATACGTGCTGCAAACAAAATAGCCAGAGAAAATTTAAAACACAAAAAGATAAAAGCGAAAAAACAATACGACAAACAAGTAAAAGCGGTAAAATTCAAAGTAGGAGACCAGGTCCTCCTGTTTGATGAAACGGTAAGACGTGGAAGATCAAAAAAGCTCGAAGCGTTATGGATCGGACCGTATGTAGTAGTCGAAAAAATTTCCGACGTGACGTACGTCGTAAAAAGGGGAAGACGCGCAGTAAAAGTGCATGCAAATAAATTGAAACACTATATAGAAAATTAAAAACTTACCAGTCAGCCTCGTAGGAGTTCACCTACGCGGGACGTTTCTGGGGGGTCTCGTCCGTGGCGCGATGAGGATCATCCGTCATCACAGCGATCCAGTCGACAACGATCAACCGGCAAAGACCGCAATCCTCGGATGAGGACAGGATGTCATCTACAAATTGGCGACGCACGTACCCAGCACACACCACTGGTCGCTCGGTTAGCTCACAAAATGAGCACCCTGGACCCTCAACGGGCCGATAGTGGCTCATGCCGGGCCCGTCGGTTATCGACGGAACGTGGTCCCCGTGGTGAGGGTGCCGTGATAGAATATAAATAACCCGGGCGGTAGCCGCCCAGCAGATAAAGCAAAATTCGCTAGAGACCAAAGCAACGATGGGTTCGTACTCGCAGCACCAGTCGCAAACAGTCGAGGCCACGAGGTCTCAACACCACAGGCCACACCAAGGGGGGCGTTAACCACTGGGTTAGCCATAGCAACGGTAGAAACTTTTTAACACTTTGGCTAAACAAAACACAATTAACTGCACTAAAGACAGAATGCAACTGACGAGACTCATTTCTACAAGCGACCAAGAACAACAGAAACCTTAACGTAAGCAGAAAAATGATACAGAGAACAGAGACTAGAGATAAGACAGACAACACACGCAGAAAAAACGGTACCTTGAGTCCAACTAACGTAGCAAAACCAAACGTTTAAAACATCACGGTATTTTCTCCTTACAGAATTTTGTTCGCGATCTGCACATCGATCTCCGCTCAAACAGTAAACAGCGAGATCGAGTCGTCCGGGTATACAATAACGCGGTTTCCACAC
>NW_018023707.1:4814-10890 GCF_002006095.1 Pseudomyrmex gracilis | reverse complement strand
AGTATATAAATGTTGTAAAACAGGTTTTATAGAGAAAGAAGTTTTTGGAGTATAAATAAAAAAATAATTTAATTTAAATACAATACGTGTTGTGCGTGTACTTGGCGCCTGTTTTTACCTTTTTTTAAAAAGGTAAGTGTTTAGAGTATCACACACTTTATATTTTGTTCCTTAGAGTATCACACACTTTATATTTTAAGTTTTTTATATTTGATCTATACGCAACAATTCCACAATCTTTGAAAATCTATCGGGACTTCCATGGGACTCTACGATTTTTTCATTCGTGACTAGGCACTTGCCTGCGTTGTAATCCGAGAAGCGCTCTTCATCGCGAGAAGGTTGTCGTTGGTTTTCGTCGAGCTCTTCCGTTTTATTTTTTAATTTCCTAAGCCTCATAAATTTATCAATTATTTTTTCTGACTTAACTCGAGCGTATTCTGTCGCTTTAGGCGACGGTTTAGCACAGACTTTATGTTGCAAAAACTTTTTAGAAGTATTAGATTCAAATTGTTTTAATTTTTCGATGTGTTTCTCAGCAGTGACTAAATCGTTCTCTTTATTACTTTGTTCATTAAATTCTTTTATCCCGACCCTTGGAAATTTTATATCTTTTAGAGAAATAAAACTTTTCCCTTTTTGATTTTTATCAAAGGAGGTCGAATTGCGTAGTGAAGTTTGGTTGCTTACTTTCTCGCAATCGACGGACTCAAAGGATTCAGGAGAAGCTTGGATACTTCCTTCTCCATGGATTTGTACAGGATTGTGGGGACCTTTCCCCTCGCAGGTTATGGGATTATTTATAGGTGAGGTTTGGTCACTTCCTCTACCAGAGACTTCAGGAGAGGTAGAATAGGGTTCCTCCTCGAAAATTTCAAGGTCACTGCTGATTTTATTTAACTCATGATTTTCTTTAAAATCATTTTTCACATTTTGATTTTCGTTATTACTATTATTCCTTTCAATTTTGTCCTTTTCGATAGGTGACTTAACACATTCCTTACGATCGTCTTTAATGAATCTGCCGTACGAGATGTTTTGATCCCTGTGGTGTAAACACTCATAATCGCGGGTCTCGTTCAGTGTAATGTGAGAGGGCCTACGTTCGTCGGAGTCACAGTCGGGACCTGTCTCGTACGTATTCAATAACTCACTCAATGGTTCGAGACGCAAGGTCGGCACCCGGACTTCGATCTCGTCGTCGCGTGTGCTTATGACATTTAAATAGGCCTTTCCAGACACACTCTTTACTATAGTATCTCCCAAATAGATACCATGTGCCGGCTTTAATTTTGGCAACTACCCGACGTTAACCTCGGGATTTTCTATTCTAACATAAAACAGAGATTCTGCCCGTGGCGGAACTACTACAGTTTCTTAAGAAGAAAAGGGTACTTTAACTCTGGAGATATCTAAATGTCCTTACGAGTAATCTATTTTCGTGGAGATTTGATTGAAAAAGTCATTCCCGAGTATGCCCGACTGCGATATCGGGAAATCGTTCGACACGATATGAAATTTTACGGGTATCTCAAATGCTGACAGTAAGTATACACCGGATGACTGTTTATACCGCACAACTTTAAAATGTTAGACCGGTTAATCTCTATATCTTCGGGTACGAATCTTTCTTTAATGACATTCGGTCCTGAGCCCGTATCTAGTAACAAGGTTACAAACGGAACAGAATCAGCTATTTTTATTTGCACTGTAGGCAAACGACCGTGTCTGTCAAGATTTATTGTTACCGGATGTACGTCAGTTTCGCGACTGTTTACTTCGACGCGGGGCCGGCCGGTGTAGTAGGGTGTGAACCTCGTTCGGTCCCCTGTGACACACCCATTTTCGAGGGGCCGTTGAAGTTTTCCTGATTAATTTCCTTCCTACGATTGTTGCTTGCCATACGTAATTTACAATTTTCCAAGAAATGTCCCGGTTCTTTACATTATCGGCAAAAACCGCCGCTGATTGTTCGAGACTGATTTGCGGGGCATTCTTTAGACCGTAATTATTGCAAATTTGACAAACTACTCCAAACTGACGCGATTGTTCGCGTCGTTCGTTCTGTTTCTTCCAACAATTGGTAGCTGAATGACCGGTTCTATCGCACCATTGGCAAACCACAGATGGTTTACTATTACTTTGCCTCGAGCTCTTATTTGACCGACAATCTTTTGCATTATGACCTGCTCTCGAACACAACTGACAAACAACGCGGGTTTCTTGTACAACGTTTATACTTTGACGCGCTTGCGGTTCTCGGAGACGACATTTTTCAGCACTATGACCTCGTTTTTTGCAAATTTGGCAAATTAAAATCTCAGGCCCTAAGTCAACGCGTTTATCTTGGAAAAACAGCCCGAGTTTTCGGCAGCTTCCCGTTGCATGACCCTCCTTATAGCAAACCTGGCAAATTTCTTGTTTACTATCAGAAATTTTTGCTTTATTAACGCTCGAGTTTCCGTGATTGCCTTGCCGTATGTTGTTTATCGTCTGCAACTCTCTTTCTATTCGTAGTGCATCGGCCACCGTTTCATGAACATCCAGGTTTCGAGAAATCCTCTGTTCGATTTTTGGTTTCAACACCCGTATGAAACATTTGCACATGTCGTTTTCTAATTCCGCCTTCACACTTTGACTATGCAACCCCTCGTTAGTACTTTGATATGCTTCTAATATCTGCTTTCCCAGTGATTTTACTCTATTCGCGTAAGTAATCACGTCTTCATTACCTTTCTGATAAACGCAACCCAGCTCCCCTTGTAATTGATACACGCTTTTAGGAGAGTCATACACTCGTTTTAAAAATTTCGTTAGTTGCGCGATATTGTCGAAGTTTTCGTCTTGTATAATACGACGAGCTTCACCTACGATACGAGTTCTTATAACTTTTGTAAATTGACTCTTGATTTCTTGTGGAAGCATGGACTTTTCTTTCTCGCACCCTTCAATAAAATAATTAATTGGAACATTTGTTTGATCAAAGAAGAGCACGGTCTCCACTGCGTACTTGAGAGTGGCAAAAGGATTAGATGCTGGATGAGTCATGATTTCAAACCTTGTACTATCTAAATTTCGCAAATCGCTACTATCACCGGGTATTACTAACGTATTATTTTCTAACTCACCAACAAAAGAAACAGAAGGACTAACAATAGTTTCGTCAATGACTGTGTCACTTGATATTCTTGCTACCGGAGAAGTGAATGGATTGATAATGGTTTCATCAGGATCGACGCAAAGAATTTATCGATGGTTCTGGCGTAGAAATGACTACTGGCCTTGACACCTTTTGTTGAGTTTTTGACCCAATAGCAGCTTTATAAACTTTATTTATCTCATCTTTATCCGACATGGAGCTCGTACTCATTCCTGTATCTCTCCGATCGCACTTTTCATCCTGGACGAGCCCCCAAAATTTCATTGTGCTGTTACGTCCTGACCTACGGTTACGACCGGGTCCTAACGGAGGAACGCAACTTGACACACGACACTTTTGTGTATTATATCTCGGCACACTGACCTAATGAGATAAGGCAAGCATGCGAGTCGAGCGAGACTGTTCAACGACGTAGTCAAGTCAACGGACTTGCCGATATTGTCTAACGTCTTCTCACTCGTCGGTCCTCTTTTAGGTCTTAGAAACGAATCTAATTTACCTGGGACAGGACCTGGTGATCACGTGATAAAATTACAGGAATAAGTTTTCAGGATAGATGTTCAAAAGTTTATTTAATTAGTTGAAGCCGTTTTCATTTTTATGAGTATATAAATCATTTTTATTCAAAATATTAACATTTAGATTTATTCAGGAAATATTCTTACGCAAGTTGAATTAAACAATTGGACGTGTGATGAAGTTCGGTGTGAATTTGAATATACATTGGCATTGTTATTATTTTTGATCCTGGGAGTTCGTTATTAACATCATTGTTAGTATTTTCAATATTTTAAATCCTTATGTAAATGAGCACCGTCACTATTTAGGCTATTGCCGGATAAACGAGGGTTGGTACGTTTCGGTTTGCTCGCTCGACGGGCAGCGGTTCTCCGCCGCAAAGTTCGGTTTTGGATAGCGCGTTGTTAAAATCACGGTTGAGTTTCGAAGCGATATGACAACTACATATGATTTGCTACTGCTCAAAGTTTGACAGTGGTGATTGGAAATCGGCAGCGGTTCAGAACAACTGACGTCGTGAGTCGCTAATCCGATAAAAATGAAAATCAGCAGCGGCCCGGAACGACATACAAGGTCGTGAGCTGCTAACCCGACAAGAATGAAAAGTCAGCAGTGGCTCGGAACGACAACCGAAGTTGTGAGTCGCTAGTCTGACAGGAATGCAAAGTCAGCAGCGGCTCGGAACGACTAGCAAAATCGTGAGTCGCTAGTCTGACAGAATCAGAAATCAGCAGCGGCTCGGAACGACAAGCAAGGTCGTGAGTCGCTAATCTGACGGAAAAGGAACCGGCAGCAGTTCAGAACGATTTGACACCGCGAAACGCTAGTCCGGCTAGGATGTCGAGGAGAAAGACTTACTAAATGAAGCAGTTATTAATTGAATTGTCGAATTTAATCCTTTTCTTCCGAATATCAACCGTCTCAAAGAAGGTTTTACTGTGTGCGTGGGAACTTTAGATTTGTTTTGCAAAACTATTGCATTAGTAAGTACTCGCTACTTATTATTTACGGTAGAATGTCGAGATGAGTGATTGATTCGCTTCGCCCAAAAGTCAGGAGTCTGTCAGCTGGACTCAGGTGGGATGAATTGGTCGTCTCCTCCGATAAAAGTTGTCACGAGTCGCACTGTTCACTCGGGTTTACGTGCCGAGATCGATGTCAAATTAAGAATCGTTTGGATTGTCGATTTTCAGACGAGACAGGAAAAGCGAGTATCTTTTTGTATGACCGAATTGACTCTAAGTTAAATTGTTGAATTGAACTTCGAAAAATTGATTTGGACAAGAAGGAATAAAACTGTGTTAACCTCTTGCGCTTTAAAGACGTGCTATGCACGTCGAGATGCTTTTGTCCCAAAATCGAAGGCGACGTGTATACTACGTCGGTATGCATTTGTCGCAGAAACAAAAGCGACGTATTCCTCACGTCGGCTGACAATAATCATTCGAGCTACAGTTCTATAGTGCACGACATCGCGTAGCGTTGTGAACATCTTGGAAGTATTTTAGAATCGAGTGGGTATGTTGTACAGATTTTTTTACACGAAAATTCTTGTAGATTGCAATACATCTTATTATAACGCTGAAAAATTAAATAATAGATTTTTTTTATTTTAGTCTTATGAACCCATATTATAAAATGAATAATAAAAAGAATCTGAGTAATACTGCTTCAAAAAGTACAAAGAGAAAGCGATTAGTTATTACGTCTGATAGCGATACAGATAGCGACTGCGAAATTGTTTGTCCTGTTCGGAATCGGCGTAGGATTATAGTATCTGATAGTGAAGAAGAAACTGACAGTGCGGATCGTGAAATTAATTTTACATCTGATGAATGGTCATGGGAAAACAAGGAAAATGAAAGCAAAATTTGGCAGTATTCACGGGTTCCTGGAATGAATATAGAAATGAGAGAACAAATCACAGCTTTGCAAATGCTAAACCAATTTTTATCAAAAGACTTTTGGAATATCATTGTTACAGAAAGCAATCGTTACGCGAGTCAAACAATAAGAGATGTAACCCGAGAATTAAAACAATTAGAAGAATATTGGAAGGATACGAATATAGATGAAATTCAGGCTTATTTTGCGTTATGCATCTTGATGGCACAAGTAAAAAAGCCAAACATCCAATCCTATTGGTCAAGGAGAAGTATTATCGAGACTCCCATTTTTCGGAAAACAATGCCCTTACGAAGATTTANGCAACTCTCCCACTTTTTACACTTTTCAAATAATGAAGATGGAGATAAAGATGACCGTTTATCCAAATTACGAATTATAATTGATTATCTCAATGAAAAATTTATAAGTATTTATACTCCCGATGAATATGTATCATTAGACGAATCTCTTATGAAGTATACCGGTCGAATGTCATATAAACAGTTCAAT
>NW_018023707.1:0-3859 GCF_002006095.1 Pseudomyrmex gracilis | reverse complement strand
ATATAAGACACTACCAACGCGCTAAGGCGGCACTGCTTAAAGCTTCGCGCTCGCAGATGCGGTGCGGCGTCAGTGTGACGCCTTACCGTATGTTAAATCGCGGAGCGCGGCGCGGCGACCGAGAGTTAAATCGTAGCGCAAGTGGTTAATAATCGTAATGCTGGTTATGGAGCTCTTGCTCTCCGGTGTTCCAACCCCTTATATATGATGATCTCGGGGCGTTAACCCTTCTGATTTTTGCCAATCGTCTTTAGATTTTACTCTCCCACTCTTTACTGATTAAAATTTCGATCTTTCATTTGCTAATCCGATCAGGCAAGAGGACCAATCACCGACAATCATTCTTTCTGACTCACTCAACATTTGTTTGAACTTTATTATCTGCACGTGCAATTTTCTGTTTATTTTCGGTGCCATAACATTTCTTGCTAAAGATTAGTAGACCGCCTAAATTATCTAAGTTTATATTCGCGAACCAAACATCCGGGCTACTTGTTGATTAATTGACCGGTATTTTTTTAAAAGTCGGTAAGAGTGATTAGATAAAAAAAATTGCGATACGGGTCTGTTTATCTTAGTTCAATAGGTCCTTTGTTCTCTGCTCAAGGATTGTTATTTGAAAAATTAATTCTAAGGCGCAAATCTTAAAGCTAGTTTATGTCTGGTGCCAAACAGAAGGGGATCGTGGAGTCCAGGACGTAACACAATAATTCATTTTAGCGAGAGTAGACGCCGCCATCAATCAGCTACTCGATAAGAATGTGAAATGTGTAAAGTTTACGTTTTATGCTAATAAATAGAAATGTGAAGAAATTATGCAGTAATCACTCAGTTCTTCTCATTCACACACACACACCCACACTCAACAAAAAGTATCTTACCAGTATTCCATCTTTGATTATCGTTTGATGCAAGATCGATTTCATTAAAAAGATTATCCTGAAGTTGTTTCATATTATCAGAATTAGGAAATCGTCCAGTAATACCAGAGATAACAATTTCTTTGTTTGTATTACACAAAGTAGATTGTTTGTTGCAGTCCATATTTGCTTTTTTTGTTGGTAACATTAATGTATATATAAAATTTAAGTCCTTAAAGAAACATTTAAAGAAGACTATTAATCCTCAGGTTTAGTTTTTAAAATTAACTTTTATCAATGATATGTAGAAACGCTTATATCAAATTGTTTAAACATAAATACTTATAGAAATATATAGACGGTAATAAAAGCCGTTCGCTGAATGTTGTTGCGTGAGAAATATGCGTGTATATATATATACAGTGTGTCCCATAATTACCGTCTCACCGCTTGTAAGCAAAAAGAAACGCAATAATTAACGAAATACGAATTAATAAAGATTCGCTAATTAGCATGCATCCAGCGTAAGGACAGCTCAGTCCGTCGCGCCGGAATACAATAGCGCGGATAGCGCGCTGCTCGAACACAGCCTATATGCTGTCTATGTATGCACATGTTATTCTATTAGTTCCTCTCATTCCGTCGCTACGGCGCGACAGACTGGGCTGTCCTTACGCTGGATACACGCTGATTAGCGGATCTTTATTAATTAATATTTCGTTAATTATTGCGGATCTTCCAAAGTGTTATAGGATTTTTCGTCTTAGAATAACCCCTTCTACCTGCGTACAAGCGGTAAGACGGCAATTACGGGACACCTTGTATATACATATATATTCACGTGTAAATAAAGTATTAAATTGAGATTTCGAGCCAGAGATTCCAGGTTTGCCTTTGGAGTTTTTTTCGCAATATTTTAAATTTAGTTAGGGGGTCTCTCATATATGTAATGCAAATATAGCATTCTATACGAATTTAGGAATTGAAATCTCAATTCAAAAACTCACGTGTAAGATTTACACGTAAATAAATATTTACATATAAATTTGGCTGATGAATGTATGTATTCAGCTACTTATAATTACACATAAAATATAATTACACATACATATATGTATATATATAGAGTAAAGAAGCCTATTATAAGATAGTCGTTTAATGCGAGGTAGCTATTTCATGTAAACGGCTACAAATTCATAACTTTTAGTTTTAGCACATCACTTACACAAAAACATCAAACTTTTTGTTAATGTCATTCACTGCCGAAGGTGAAGTGGTGTCTGCGAAGAATTTATCGCGTGCGCGCAGAGAAGAAAACTACTCAATATAAATTTAAAATATGTATTACAGGTAAATATTGACAATAACGGACTACCTTCCGATCAACTTGAGCTTCACATATGTTGTCAAGGACATTGTCCTGAGTAACATGCCAAAACTTTTATCCGTTCCTCGTTGTTTATAAAAAGTTATAGACAAAAAAAGTTTCATAAATAAATTTTTTCTTTGATATTATGTATATTTTCTTTATGTTGTAAGTGTGTAGGCAGAAGGGGCTACGCCCCCCGCAGAGGGGCTACGCCCCTTCCCATGCTCCCCCCTCGAGAAAAAATGAAGAATTATTTTTTGTTATTAAGTTTTCTAACACATTTGTATAAGTCAGCTCAGGGAGGTGCAGGAGAGGGGCGTAGCCCTTCCCCTGCAGGGGGCGCAGCCCCCCCTGCCTACACGCTTACAACGTGAAGAAAATGTCCATAATGTCGAAAAAAAATTTATTTATGAAATTCAATTGTGTTGAGTGATGGGCTTCTGTGAACCAAATGCAGGAACTTAGGTGCAATAATGAAGACTGTATATGTGTCTCGAAACGTTTCGACTTTTATTTAAGTCATCTTCTGTCGAATGAGCAAAATAACAATTAACACTTCAGCATGAATAATGTCTATTACTTATATCGTTGTGTCGTGATTGAGTGTAGACACGAACTGAAATTTTAAATTTTTATTTATGAAACTTTTTTTGTTTGTAACTTTTTCATAAACGATGAGCGACGGCTAAAACCTTTTGCATGTCACTCAGGACAATGTCTTTGACAACATATGCGAAGCTTAAGATGATCGGAAGGTGGTCCGTTATTGTCAATATTTATCGTATTATATATAAATCTAAAATATGTAACGCTTTTATGTCATAGGCTTTAGTGTCACTTTAATTTACTCAACTGTCGTCATATAGATATATATACACGCATATTTCCGCAACAACATCAAGCGAACGGCTCTTATTACCGTCTATATATTTTTAGTTTAAAAACTTCAGAGTATAAAGATTTTCTATAAATAATACTATATATGAAAAATAATGCCATTTAAAACTATTGTAATAGTTAGACGCGCCAAACAATATTTACTTTTGTCTACGTAGAAATATTGTGTGATATCTAATCTCGCTTCTAATTGAGTCAACTTATTGTTTCATTCAAACGTTCATTGTTTATAAAATAATTATTTTTATAAACCATGATAAGATTTTATTAACCATGTAATGACAATTAAATAAGTATAGAAAAAAAATTATTTTTAAATAAAATTATCTAAATCTAATGTGTGTGTTTCTCTCTTACAAGTAAGACAAAACTGCAATCAGAAAAATTTTAATAAAATAACTGAAAATGACACTAAAAAAATTTATTTATCATGTCTAAATGTACAGCACTATTTTGTGCTATATGTACATACAATAGAGAGTTGTCTTGAAAAGTTGTTTTAACACACACACTATCGTAAAATAAAATTAAAATCTGTAACATATATCTGTGCTTAACGATAGATACTTACTTATGTTACGTCCTGGCCCATGGATACGGTCGGGCTGTGGTGTGACGCAACAGTAAACGCGTCGTTTTCCATATCTCTCTTTACAGTGGACACGGAAGTCCCGCTCTGAGAGAGTCGAGCGAGTTTGTTTATATTTGTTGACAGGTCAACGGCGTACGCCGA
>NW_018023706.1:8049-11053 GCF_002006095.1 Pseudomyrmex gracilis | reverse complement strand
AAAATAAATGTGTAAATTGTAATTTGTTTATCAAATTAATATAATTATTTTACATTTATAAAATAAATACATTTCTTTTTTGTACAATATTGGTGTCACTTGTATATTGCATGCTGTATTCTATTTCTTACTTAATTATGTTGCTTTTATTAATATATTACATTACTGATATTTTTTATTATTGTGCCAAACATTTTAACGTTTTATTTCATCTCTTTTCTATATTGTTTTCACTTTCTTGCACAATATAAATTAATTTTTTTTTTTAATCGGGCCTTGAACATATTTATCTAATAAAATTTTACGTATAACTTTTTGTAATTAGAAAATAAAACCATTTATAAACACTTTCTATATTTCTTTTTTTTAATAATTACTAACTAGTAAATTCCTTTTATAAATCTGTTTAAATTTTCCCGCAACGCTTGCGCATTATCAATTATTGAACACTCCTCCTACTCTTTCTTGGAGAGCCAATAAGCATTTATCTTCTATCCTTCAGTGTTGGAACAAGTCCCGCTTATGGAAAACTTGCTCAACTAGCCATATAGGAGTATTACATATATGAATATAGGAGTATTACATATATGATGCCATATTAGTTTCTTACGACG
Organism: Pseudomyrmex gracilis; assembly: GCF_002006095.1. Taxonomy (NCBI): domain Eukaryota; kingdom Metazoa; phylum Arthropoda; class Insecta; order Hymenoptera; family Formicidae; genus Pseudomyrmex; species Pseudomyrmex gracilis. The sequence goes on along the minus strand of NW_018023706.1, from coordinate 10,439 downwards.
GTTTCAGCCGTTGGTTTTAGCTGTATTTCTACAAAAGTGGAACTCAAAGATTGTTCTACATTAAACACAAGTATCAGATCTCATGGAATTGACCAATTGCAGAGTCAAATCAGCCAATCGACCAACGTGATTGATCAGTTCCACGAGACCTGCTACTTGAGTTTCATGGAAAACGGCTTTTGAGTTCTAGTTTTGTAGAAATACGGCTAAAACCAGCAGATAAAACCGTCGTAAGAAATTACAATGGCATGGCCGCTCTCAGGCTTTTCTCTGTATGTACCATACGATCGTCAAAAATCGTTTATTGAATGCAGTATAGACTTATGTCTCTTTAGCGCTGTGTGAAATTATATTAATCTCAGTTCACATTTTGTTTTATCTTACAGAACAAAATCAAGTATATCAAGTTTTGCGACAAATGTTGATAAAACATTAAATATTGTAGAAACTACAATAAAAGAACTACAAAAAAAAANTTTGATTCTGGAAAATAAAATAAACNAANTTCAAAAAACAAATTGGAATTTGAAAAATTTGAATCTAGAAAATAAAATAAAAGAACTACAAGAAACAAATTGGAATCTGAAACATGAAATAGGAAACCTAAGATCACAAGAACTGAGAACATTAACTTTACATGCAATTTTCTTATTGCGACATTGTTATGTAAAGNAAACAAAATTTGAGAAAAATGTTTCAAAACAAAACAATTTTAAATAAGAAGTTTTTTACGCAAATAGACAACTTAATGAATAAGAATTGTAATGCAAGTGAGGTTANGAGAAAAATGTTTCAAAACAAAACAATTTTAAATAAGAAGTTTTTTACGCAAATAGACAACTTAATGAATAAGAATTGTAATGCAAGTGAGGTTAAAAACTGGAAAAAGTGCAAAAAAGAAATAGCACAAAATAATATAAAAATGGAACAATCCCACGTAGCAGTAATGGGTGCGTTCAGACAACTCAACAGTTGCACAACGGTTGAGAGATAATCACTTCTGATTGGATCATACCTTTGGAACCGCACCAGATTTTGAAGAACAATCCTATCATAAGTAATGATTTCTCAACCGTTGAGTTGTCTGAACGCACCCAATGTTTACTTGGTACCTATAAGTTAGCGATGTAAGTTTGCCTTTAGGATTTTACCATAAGATAACCAATTTATGCCATTAAATCGACATCTGTTTTACTGTTGTCTGAAAGATGTTTTTTTTATGATTTTATAACATAAGAAAAAAAGTGTTGTCTAAAAGACAAAATGTTAATATGATTTGATAGATGGCTGTTTTGTGACATCAAAAAGGTACCAACTTATTGTTATCCGAAATATGTGTATAAATTGAAGTCCAAAAGATATTTTTTGACATCGTTTATGACATTTATTTTAAGATCTAAGAAAATATTATATTAGTTTTTTATCTTTTTGATAATAGCAATATGTTGTGTAGAAGTATATCAATAAAAGTTTCCTTTTTGAATGTTTTAACACGGTTATCCCATTGTCAAGTAATGAATGAAACTGAGTTCCGAAATTCACTAAAGTACTGAAAATTTATAGTTTACGTTATATATATTATAGATTTTTAGTACTAACAGTAAATTAAAGAACACAACTTATTGGAACTCAACGCTGTGTATTATCAGAGAGAAACCTGAGAGCGGCCATCCTATTGTAATTTTTTACGACGGTTTCAACCGCTGGTTTTAGCCATATTTCCACAAAAGTGGAACTCAAAGGCCGTTCTACATTAAACGCAAGTAGCAGATCTCGTGGAATTGACCAATTGCAGAGTCAAATCAGCCAATCGACCAACGTGATTGATCAGTTCCACGAGACCTGCTACTTGAGTTTCATGGAGAACGGCCTTTGAGTTCCACTTTTGTGGAAATACGGCTAAAATTAGCGGATAAAAACGTCGTAAAAAATTACAATAGGATGGCCGCTCTCAGATTTCTCTCTGGTTACACCATATATGTAATACTCCTATATTGCTAGTCGCGTATCTTTGCAATGAGAGGCACGAGGCCTGAGAAAGAGAGACGCACGAAGTCCAAATATGGGCATAGATGGTCGAGCGTCATTATGCGCAGGCGCGTCTACTAAGCGAGTGCGAGCGAGACAAAGCATTGGAAAGAACGCGANAAAGAGAAATGCCCAAACGTGATTGAATGTTCACCGCATGCGCACAAAGCAGCTGGAGAGAAAGGCTACTATAGTGGCTGCGTTCGATTTTTACTGGCAGTACTGCCGAAGTGACGTAATAACAGTGCACTGCCGTAGCCGTTCCGAAATTACTTCAATGCTGCCAGCGCAAATGTCAGGGTGTATAAACGAACGGTGTTACAGTACACTCACGTGACAGTATAAAAAAAATTACTTGCAAG
>NW_018023706.1:3211-7859 GCF_002006095.1 Pseudomyrmex gracilis | reverse complement strand
ATGCTATCGCAGCGCGCTGCCAGCTAAAACCGAACGAAATTTTCAGTACTGCCAGTACTGCCAGTAAAAAACGAACGCAGCCAGTGTCTGCACCGTAACATGTGGCTTCAGGTCGGCACCGTACTAGCAATATAGGAATTTTACATATATGATAAGCAGAGAGAAACCTGAGAGCGGCTATGCCATTGTAGTTTCTTACGACGGTTTCAGCCGCTAGTTTTAGCCGTATTTCCACAAAAGTGGAACTCAACGGCCGTTCTCCATGAAACTCAAGTATCAGGTGTCGTGGAACTGATCAATCACGTTGGTCGATTGGCTGATTTGATTCTGCAATTGGTCACTTCCACGAGATCTTGTTTTGCGTTGAATGTAGAACGGTTTTTGAGTTCCACTTTTGTGGAAATACGGCTAAAACCAGCGGCTGAAACCGTCGTAAAAAATTACAATAGGATGGTTGCTCTCAGATTTCTCTCTGATATTGTGTATACATTTAAATATATGTAAAAATCGAAACATTAAAAATAGCCGTAACCGTTTACTTACGCCGGTGCCGCAAAAGTTGGAAAATAGAAAACTCGTACTCCTGTTTGTAATTCAATTATGAACAGTAGTACGTACTTTTTATCTTTCAATTTTTACAGCAATGGCCTAAAGTGAGAGATACGGTTATTATAAACCAACCTTAAGGCGACACAAGAGCAGAGAGAAACCCAAGAGCGGCCATGCCATTGTAGTTTCTTACGACGGTTTCAACCGCTGGTTTTAGCCGTATTTCTACAAAAGTGGAACTCATAGGCCGTTCTCCATGAAACTCAAGTAGTAGGTCTCGTGGAACTGATCAATCACGTTGGTCGATTGGCTGATTTGACTCTGCAATTGGTCAATTTTACATTGGCATGGCCGCTTTTAGCCTTCTCTCTGGTGAGACTCTCACCGTGAGAGCAGCAAATATGTCTAGCGGAAGCAGTCCTAGAAAATTTAAGTCACATGGCGTTTGGTGCTACAGCGTGCTGTTGTATGAAAAAGCAGCTTCAGTCGTTTGAGCAACAGTAACGTTTAGGTAGCAATAGTCAGATTGCGCAGAGATTGTTAAGTACGTGTTATAGCCTCACAATTCTGCTACTTATCTAAGTTTTTTTTATTGTCTGCGTATCTTGAGACGAACAAGTGGAACTCCCGTAGTGACCGCTCGGCAGAAGATAAGCCCGGTGAGTTCATACTATTAAAATGTACATACATCCACATATCTATCTCGGCGTCTCTATTCTCGCGCGTTAATCTGCCTTCCATGACGCCGTATTATCATAAATATATTGAATACTTCAAATGCCTGCAGGTATTTTATTACTAAACAAAAGAATTTTTATTATTTTACCAAATTGTTTTTTATTTGTTATCCAACAAAATCGTAATCAATGGCTGTTAAAACAAAAACACAGATGCTTATGTGTGACGTGGTTGAATCAATTTATTGAACTTAATGTATAACGTTTTCGACCTTGTATTAGTCTTTTTCAATACAAATCTACAATTAAAAACTTACAAATAATAATAAAAAATTTAAAAAATAGCAAAGGAAAGATATTAAGATAATAACGGTACTTACAAATTGCTGTCAAGGTCGAAACCGTTATACATTAAATTCAATAAATTGATTCAACCACGTTAGACATCATCATCTGTGGTTTTGCTTTAACAAGGCAGTATTTTTGCTGATCCCGGGCTGCCGTGTATGCGTAGATTCTCTAAATACATGTCATTATTCTGCGTTCGTATAATTCGTGTAGAACATAAATGAAAAATAAATAAAAGAAACTCGCGTATATATATGTTTGTTTCTGAAGTTTACAATTTCTTAGACTTTTAAGTAAATGTAATTTTTTCACGTAAGAACAAAAACTGCACAAGTTGAGTAGATCTGAAATGATAATTTCTATTTCGTGAAAAGTTATCTTGTGCCGTTTTCTTTGAAAGAAAAAAAGGAGTTCGACCGGTCGTCTTTTGTAATCCATGTAACACAGCAGGTAGTATTGAATGCGTATGGAAATGGTCTAATCGTATATTGTATATTTGAGTGATGTTTCCAACATTTTCTAATATATTTTAAATTTTATATTTTATATTTTTCATAGTAGCGTAACGCCACATTTGATTAGAAACATTTGTGGTATCATTCAATAGTAGAAAAAATATGTTTCAGTATATATTGTTAACTAGTACAGACAACCTTGTTAGAAATGTGGAAAATTCTAATTTATGTAGTATATCATCTTTTTAATTTTTCTAAAAATCTCGATTTTGTTTCCGTAACATCAGTCAGAAGAAAAAACAAATACTTTATAGATTTTATCCAGTGTTTGGATCAAGAAAGATCTCTTGCGTCAGGCACCGTTAACTTTCGATCTTTGTTTTTTTATCCCTTACACAGCAGGCGGTGTACCACATTTCGAAATAATCAATTTGCATAGAATATCTGAATGAGTTTCACGGCGTTGTCTTCTGAAATCAGAGTCTTTGACAAATAAAAAACAAGATTGCATGATAATTAATAGAAAGTAAAAGAAGTAGATGAATTATTCTATATATTTTTTTTATAAAACTTTTAATCTTGCAACGTGTACCGTCAAAATTTTAAAGGTTTTATAAGTGTCTGCAAGATATGTCTGTATTGCATTTTTTATAGTATTGTAACGCTATAGTTTTTAAAAATATTTTTGCTCATTTATTGAGTAAATAGAAACATATTTTAATTAATATTTTATAGTACTTAAAGTTATATTTTATAGTTACTTTATAGTGGAGTTTTTCACAAAGAACAGAAAAAAATCTAATCGACGTTGATAAGCTGTCTTCATTTTTGCGGACGTCACACAGTCAAATCAAACTCGTAATTGTTACATTCAACGCGCAGTATTATTTCAAAACCAGGGGGAATTTTTTTATGTTTATCAAGATAAGACATGCGCAGTTGATTTGCTTATATTTTTCGTTTTGTTATGCGACATGTGAAAATTTACGAGAACTGTTAATCGATTTTAGACAAGTTGCGTAGATTCAATAGCAAAACCGAAAGCGATATTTTGCAGTGGAAAGAAAGCTATTAGAAGAAAATTTGAGACCTATAGTACAAATTTCTCTCAAGCTGTCTTTGAAAGAGATCGTAACGTTTACAAAAAACGTGAAAATGATGCAGACCACGTGCCGCCGGCTCAGCCAATGTATCAGGTAATCGGCGCCATCTTTTGTTTGAAATCAAAACAGGATATATTGGGTTCAAATCGAGAAGAGAAGCCAAATGAACGATAAGGCCTGGTTTATGCGGGCAATAACTGGTAACTTATGTCGGAACTGGTAGAGTTGAACTATAGGATTCCAATGCTTCTGTTTATACGAAATTGGTGAATGCGTATAAACAGAGGTATTGAAATTTTATAGTTAAACTCTACCGGTTCCGGCATAAGTTAGCAGTTATTGCCCGCATAAACCAAGCCTACCTCGTCCGTTTCGCGCACTTTCCTTACTACAAAGTCTCCTTACTCTACAGCCATTGGCTGTCAGCAAGTGTTCCACCAATCCCGCACGCAACGCTACCTCTATTTTTTCCGCTTTTATTTCTTTATGCGCAGGAAATTTCTCTTCTAATAGTAGGCGATTTTTGGCGATCGTATGGTACATATACCAAAGTGTACCAAACTATAGTTTGAGTGACTTCAAATTACAGGTTGGTACACTTTGGTATATGTACCAGAGAGAAGCTTGAGAGCGGCCATGCCATTGTAGTTTCTTACGACGGTTTCAGCCGGTGGTTTTAGCCGTATTTCCACAAAAGTGGAACTCAAAGACCGTTCTACATTAAACACAAGTATTAGATCTCGTGGAATTGACCAATTGCAGAGTCAAATCAGCCAATCGACCAACGTGATTGATCAGTTCCACGAGACCTGTCACTTGAGTTTCATGGAAAACGGCCTTTGAGTTTTAGTTTTGTAGAAATACGGCTAAAACCAGAGGATAAAACCGTCGTAAGAAACTACAATGGCATGGTCGCTTTCAGGCTTCTCTCTGTATGTACCATACGATCGCCAAAAATTGCCTAGTGAATGCAGTATAAACTTATGTTTTTCTAGCGCTGTGTGAAATTATAGTAATCTCAGTTCACATTTTGTTTTATCTTACAGCACAAAATCAAGTATATCAAGTTTTGCGACAAATGTTGATAAAACATTAAATATTGTAGAAACTACAATAAAAGAATTACAAAAAAAAAATTTGATTCTGGAAAATAAAATAAACGAACTTCAAAAAGCAAATTGGAATTTGGAAAATTTGAATCTAGAAAATAAAATAGAAGAACTACAAAAAACAAATAAGTATCTCAAAAATAAAATAAGAAATATAAAATCAAAAGATTCGAAAACAACCATTTTATTGTCAATGTTCTTAGTGCAACGTTATTATGAAAAGCAAATAAAATTAGAGAAAAATGTTTCAAAACTAAACAATTTTAAATAAGAAGGTTTTTACGCAAATAAACAACTTAACGAAAAAGAATTGTAATGCAAGTGAGGTTAGAAACTGGAAGAAGTGCAAAAAAGAAATAGCACAAAATAATATAAAAATGGAACAATCCCACGTAGCAGTAATGTTT
>NW_018023706.1:0-1811 GCF_002006095.1 Pseudomyrmex gracilis | reverse complement strand
TTTAACCTATTTTTTTATTTTATTCTACTAAAAAATACCGTTAGTTTGTCTTATTTCTTTGAACTGGCTGCTACTTTACAGGTTANTTCAGGAAATAAAACAAATCTCGTATATCACGTGGCACTTGCGCAAGCACATGAAAGAAAGAAAAACAGTACATGAGAAGGACAAAAGTATATTTTTTCTGTTTCTCAGATCTTGCTCACACTTCCCACTCATTGCTTGAATAGGCTATATCCACTCCATATCTAAGCTTTATGGATAACAGAATGAACATATACTACTAGCATCACTGCGTAGTACATATATTGATAATCAAACTTTATTTTTGTTAAGGTTTGAGACCGTAGGCGATCAAATTGTTTCTAAAAAATGCAAATATGAAGTGTCCTCTCCATTCTTAAAAATTTTATTTCTTCACCAATCACATTGTATTATCACTGTAAACACTGATACATAATCTAGCGGAACTTTACCAACTCTTGAGTTTGTTTTGTTATAGATAAAAAGAGCAGTAGAAGAAGTATTTATGTATATTAGTTTGATTGCGTTTCGATATTTACTGCCAATATTGCAAATCTATAGTACATATAATGTAAAGTATGGATTTAGTACCGGCAGTGAATATCGAAACGCAGCCTTTGTATATGTATATGAAAGGGAAACGAACAAAGACGTAGAAAACAAAAATGGAAGTTTGACTGTATCTCAATTAATTTTGTACGAGAAAATTGTATTTGAAATAGAAAATGGATAGTAAATGCCATTTAAATGGAAATGTAAAACAGGTTTTGAAAAAATATATTTTAAATATAAAATACAAAATAGGCATTTTACATTTTGCATTTCTATTTTAAATGCATCCATTTCAAATAATGCACATCTCTGCATATATGTAATACTCTTATATTGCTAGTCGCGTATCTTCGCAATGAGAGGCACGAGGCCCGAGAAAGGGAGACGCACGAAGTTCAAATATGGGCATAGATGGTCGAGCGTCATTATGCGCAGGCGCATCTACCAAGTGAGTGCGAGCGAGACAAAGCATTGGAAAGAACGCAAGAAAGAGAAATGCCCAAGCGTGCTTGAATGTTCACCGCATGCGCACAAAGCAGCTGGATAGAGAGGCTACTATATTGTCTGCACCGTAACGGTGAGCTTTAGGTCGGCACCGTACTAGCAATATAGGAATATTACATATATGTGTAAAGTTGTTTTTAGGATTTTACCATAAGATAACCAATGTCTGCCTTTAACTCGACATCTGTTTTACTGTTGTCTGAAAGATGTTTTTTTTATGATTTTTTAACATAAGAAGAAAAGTGTTGTCTAAAAGACAAAATGTTAATATGATTTGATAGATGGCCGTTTTGTGACATCAAAAAGGTACCAACTTATTGTTATCCGAAATATGTGTATAAATTGAAGTCCAAAAGATATTTTTTGACATCGTTTTTGACATTTATTTTAAGATCTAGGAAAATATTATATTACTTTTTTATCTTTTTGATAATAGCAATAATTGTGTAAAAGTATATCAATAAAAGTTTCTTTTTTGAATGTTTACACATGGTTATTTCATTGTCAAGTAATGAATGAAACTGAGTTTCGAAATTTACTAGAGTACTGAAAATTTATAGTTTACGTTATATCAGAGAGAAACCATAGACTTATATAAGTCTATGGTTATATCAGAGAGAAACCTGAGAGCGGCCATCCTACAGTAATTTTTTACGACGGTTTCAGCCGCTGGTTTTAGCCGTATTTCCACAAAAGTGGAACTCAAAGGCCGTTCTACATTAAACGCAAGT
>NW_018023705.1:9492-10866 GCF_002006095.1 Pseudomyrmex gracilis | reverse complement strand
TCATACGGTTTTGCGGACTGTTTGGTCACAGTATTGCTAAAGCAGATCTGCTTGCTATCGACCATCTATTTGTTATCAATTTCACTAACATATATAGAATCATTTTGGCCGTAATAGTCTCATGTATGTGCTAACAGAGTTGTTGCGTTTTTTGTCTCTATGTGCTAACAGTTTTGGCAGCACCAAAGCATGTTTTCGTACTGTAGCGTTTCTGAACACAGTTTCTGTTGCCAAGGTCTGCGCAGTCAGAAATTGTTTGCTGGGTTATTAATATGTTCTTTAATTCTTGTATGTAGCTGCCTTTTAGTCTGTCCCACATATGACGCTTTGCAATCGTTGCAACTTAGTTTGTATACGACGTTTGTATGGAAATTATGTAGGGTGATGTCCTTACGGGCCTTTATCAAGTTATTGAGCTTCTTTAAACATTTGTAACCTAACCTAACCTATTTTATCATAATGTCTCTGTTCTTGAATAAATGTTCAACGGCTTCAGACACATGTTTAATATATGGAAAGACAACAATGTTTCTCTTAGTGTTACTCTCTGTGTCTTTATTATTAATAGTTCGTTGAGAATAAATGAATTTCTTGATTCTTTTATTGATGCTCTCAAAAATCATATTTAGTGGGTATCCATTATCCAGTAAGACATTAATACAAAAAATGATATTCTTTTCATAGAAATCTGGGTAGGATAATAGTAAGGCCCTGTCAATTAGACTAAAAATCACTCCCCTCTTATGGCACAATGAGTGGTGAGAATAGAAAAAGAGATATCTGCCTGAGAATGTTTTTTTATGTGACCAATTTAGTTTTAAGGAGCCATTGGAATTAATGATAGAAAGGTCAAGGAAATTAATACATTCGTTTTGTTCCTTTTCAACAGTGAATTTCAATCTATTATGAAAAGAATTGAAAACTTTTGTTGTCTTCAATAATGTTTGCAGGTGTTGCCGTAAGGATGTCGTCGACATAGCGGTAATAGAACGGTAACTGAAATTTACGTAAAGCTTCCGTCTCTAAATCTTGTAAAACTAAATCGGCGATTATGGGAGACAATGGAGAGCCCATGGGAGTACCATGAATCTGTCTATAAATGACGTTATTAAATGTAAAAAACGTGGATGACAGGACAAAGGTCGTTGCAATGATAAACTCATCTAGAGGAATAAGAGTGTAAGATTGGAAATTGTATTTCCGATAATATTTAATATTTTCCATTTCAAGCTAAGACTACCGATAACTCGTTACATGCTATCGACAAAATTGTATACATGTGTGACTTTCCTAGCGAACAAGTTGTGACAAATATTTTCCTTTTTCGTATTTAACGGACCTGTTGTCTATTGACAAGTCAAAGCCGAACCGAGG
>NW_018023705.1:0-7157 GCF_002006095.1 Pseudomyrmex gracilis | reverse complement strand
AAAAAAAAAAACGGCGAGACAAGATTGTGTGTTGACTATAGGCAATTAAATAAAAAAATAATTAAAGATCGTTATCCTTTGCCATTAATTGACGATCAGTTGGATGCGCTTCGCGGAGCTATTGTGTTTAGTACACTTGACTTAAGAAATGGATTTTTTCATGTTCCAATAGAAAAAGAAAGCCGCAAGTGTATTTCGTTTGTAGTTCCCGACGGCCAATACGAATTTTGTTACGCGCCTTTTGGCTTATGTAATTCGCCGGCGGTATTCCAGAAATTTATAAATGAAATATTTAAAGAACTGATTAGAGACCGTGTAATTTTAACTTATCTNGACGATCTGATTATCCCATCTGTGAATTTTGAGACTGCGCTTTTGAATCTGGAAAAAACGTTGCGACTTGCCGAGCGATTCGGATTAGATATTAATTGGAAGAAGTGCACATTTTTGCAGACGAGAATTGAATTTTTCGGTCATGTCATTGAAAACGGTACGGTGCGCCCTTCTGAGAATAAAATCGAAGCCGTTATGAAATTTCAAATACCGACAAATGTAAAACAATTGCAAAGTTTTCTTGGGCTATCGAGCTACTTTCGTAAATTTATTAGAAATTACGCGCTAATTGCTAAACCTCTAAGCGATTTGTTGAGAGCCGATGCGAAGTTTATATTCGGCTCTAGAGAAAGAGAAGCTTTTGATTTTTTGAAACGTGCGTTGAGCGTTAANCCGGTGTTGCGATTGTACGAGCAGAAAGCTGAGACCGAGTTGCATACCGACGCTTCGGCGCAGGGCTATGGTGCTATATTATTGCAAAAGTGCGACGGCGATAATATGTTTCACCCGGTGTATTATGCGAGCGGCAAAACAACCGACGCGGAAGCTAAATATACNAGTTACGAGCTTGAGACGTTGGCAATAATAAAAGCGCTTCGTAAATTTCGAGTCTATCTGTTGGGGATCAACTTTAGTATCGTTACGGATTGCCAGGCGTTTTCGTTAACGATGAGAAAGAAAGATCTTTGCGTTCGCGTTGCTAGATGGGCCTTGTTACTCGAAGAGTTTGCTTATGTCATCGTNCATCGTCCGGGCAAGAATATGGCACATGTTGATGCTTTGAGTCGTTATCCGCTCCCTTGTGCTTTGTCGATCGATGAGTCGGATGATAGCATGACTGCTAGAATTCGAAAGGCTCAGAAAGACGATGTCAAGTTACGAGATATTTATATGTTAGCGGATAAGAATCGGTGTGATGGTTATGTTGTGAGAGGTGGATTATTATTTAGAGANAACAACGGTGACTTACAACTGGTCGTGCCGAAATGTTTACAATCTCAGGTGATACGACGCATACATGAAAACNGTCATTTTGCGATCGATAAGACCGAAGCATTGTTAAAAAGAGATTATTGGTTCCCTAATATGCGTAATGCGATAGAAAAAGTCATTNGTAATTGCATTAGCTGCATTTTGGGCAACAGAAANTCGGGCAAATTAGACGNTTATTTGAATCCGATTCCTAAAGGTAATGTGCCTCTCGATACATATCATATTGATCACATGGNACCGCTACCATCGACTAAAAAGAGATATCGCTATATTTTTGTTGTAATAGACGGATTTACTAAGTTTGTATGGCTGTTTGTGACGCGTTCGACTGCCACCGCGGAAGTATTAGACAAATTACNTAAATTAGCNGCTGTCTTCGGAAATCCTAGGAGGATAATTTCCGATAGAGNAACTGCCTTTACGTCTAGTNAGTTCCGTAATTATTGTAAGAGNNAAAACATTGAGCACGTGCTAATTGCGACGGGTGTATCTAAATCGAATGGTCAGGCGGAGCGAGTAAATCGCACACTGATACCGGTACTGACAAAATTAGCGGCGCCTCGACCGGACGAATGGTATAAATATTTGAATGTAGCGCAACAGTATTTGAATGTAATTCCGAGTCGTAGCACGGGTACTTCACCGTTTCGAGTATTATTCGGCACTCACATGAGATTGCGAGATAATTGTGAGGTAAAAGACATGATAGAGAGCGAATGGGAAACAATGTTCGAAGAAGATCGGGATGAATTGAGAGAAGAAGCGCGAAAAAACATAATTAAAGTACAAGAAGAAAATAAAAAAATATATAATAAGCGTCGAAAAGAAGCGAGACAATATCATGAAAATGATTTAGTTGCAATAAAAAGAACACAGTTAGGGCCCGGATTAAAATGCGCTTCAAAATTCTTAGGTCCTTANCAAATTATTAAAACGCTGCGTAACGATCGTTATATTGTAAGAAAAGTAGGTGACCACGAAGGGCCACTCGAAACGTCTTCTTCGGCCGATCATCTGAAGCCCTNGATAGAAATAGCAAATAGCGAATCCGAAATTTCAGATAATGAGGACGAAATCTGAGGACAGATTGATTTATTCAGAATGGCCGAGTGTAAGATTGGAAATTGTATTTCCGATAATATTTAATATTTTCCATTTCAAGCTAAGACTACCGATAACTCGTTACANGCTATCGACAAAATTGTATACATGTGTGACTTTCCTAGCGAACAAGTTGTGACAAATATTTTCCTTTTTCGTATTTAACGGACCTGTTGTCTATTGACAAGTCAAAGCCGAACCGAGGAAACAGAGGTGATGAAAAGGCGTTGAATGCTGACGAGAAGGAGAAGGTTCGCATCTGCTAAGAAGAGAAGACGCCTGAAAGATCGCGTGCTGTATCCGACTAATTATTATATCCATACTATTATTTTTTTAAATATACTCGTTTGTTTTTCTACATTAATACGGAGTTCAATTAAATAAATCGTTTAATAAAACAATTCCTACAAGAGTTTTTTCATAAATGTAATGCCATCTATTTTTTAAACCACCAATCGTTAGATCAACTGGAACGTTGGTAAACAGGGAGACAACATCTAAAGAAAGAAGAACATCATTTTCATTGATTTGTGTGCCTGAGAGTCATTTGTTGTCAAAGATTGAAGCTGTTTCCAATGTTATTTTCCGCGACAGGAATGCTGTTAACGATAATCTTATGCAGAAAAACGGTCAAAGAATAAAGAGGGCTGTTTATCAAAAAGACTATAATTCTGAGAGGAACATTCTCCTTATGGATCTTGGGAAGACCGTAAGCCTTAGGTAACAGTTTATCGTTTGATCTGAGTAAATAATATTTACGTTTATCTATGTATCTCCTGCTGAGCCAACGTTTCAAGACTGCGTTGAGGTCAGATTCAATATTTTCTTAACTGGAACTACAAACGACAATCTCATAAGTACATGTATCATTAAGGGCATCACTTATTTTTTTGTTATAATTCATAGCAACTGTGGCGTTGTCCTTGTCTGCACGCATAAGAACAATTTCCGAATGTTCCCGAATAAAGGTTGTACATGACCTATACATTTCGTGCATCTTTTTATCAATCTGAGAAAAAGAAGCTTTTTTATTCAAAAACTGTTGTAGTCTAGGAATTGCATTATTTCTAACTTTGGCTTTCAATTCTGTGTTTTGTTTCATACTATTGAGCTCAATATCTTTAATAAATTCAAGAACTACCTTATTCTTATTTGAGCTCATCGGTAGGCAATGTTTTTCACCTAATTTTAATAAATTTGATACTTGATCAGGAAAGGTTGTCAGAAAGATTAATGAACCATTTGTTATTGGTGGAAGATAAAGGATCTTTTATCATTTTTATTATTATAATGTTTATTATTATAATGTTTTATTATTCATTTTTATTGCGACTGAAGAAGACTCCATTGTGAGATTGAAACGTTTTATATTAATGTAATTCGTTAATATTTTGTAATATACTATCATAATATACCATCTGTTTTCTTGCTCGTTTGCGACTTTATTTACCTTTCTTATTGTTTATATTCACGAGCGGTTTTTATCTTCCTATAATGTTTATTATGTTTTCTAACAAAATATTAATAATAAGTGCAATATTTATTAAATGTAATAAAAACATAACGAGAATGTTTGTATAACTTTATGTTACGAGTAAACTATGACTCATTCAATTCCATAGTTCGCAATTTGTGCCATCTCCTTGTTAAATAATTCGTTTTTATGTATATTGTCGAAGGTATTGTAGATATTGTAGGTTTTTGGTATTGACTTTCTTTGTTTTGCCGACATACATAACGATTACTGTTATTGACTAATCCAGAATAGGTGCGTAAAGGCCATCACACATAAAATTACTTAAATCCATAAGGCGTAGCCGTAAGAAAATTGACCAATCAGAATGTATACTATGTCGCCATCACTTTTGGACATAAATTTCTGATTGGTCAATTTCCTTACGGTTACGTCTTACGGTCTTAAGTAATTTTATGTGTAAAGGCCATAAGTTTATCTTAACTTTCATTGTAACAAATAGCAATATAAAATTTCAATATAAAATTTCTATTATTATGATATTGGTATTCATTATAACTGATATTCAAATCCAAAAGGTAATATTGTATTTTAGATTTTTTTTGCTGATAAAGATCAAAATAAATCATCAAGACGTTTATTCATCACATACATGAATTATTCAAATTAAAAAAAAAAAATCCACTCACTGAATTACCGGTTCTTTAGTCTGACAAATATTTTAAAGATTTGGATGTCTAGATTTTGAAAATTCATAACGCAAGTTATATGCGACAGTTTTTTTTCCAAAATGCGGATAATAAAGTGAGAACATGCAAAATTGAAAAATAACAGTTAAGATTGTAACATAGCGAGATTCAATTTCGCAAAACTGAATAGGATAAAAAGCAACTATCGAAAATTGCCGGCTGTTATCTCTAATTGGCTCGACCACCGCCGTAGTCATCTCCATCAATTCGCGCGAAAACTTGGCAAAACACTTCTAGGAATTGGTAGAGCTGACTCCCGGTAAGATACCGAGGGAAAAATTCGGCACGTTAGTGAGGCATTACTGTAAAGTCATTTGAAAAAAAAAAAAAAAAAAAAAAACAGTTTTCTACTTCATAATAACTCGTAAGCGAAAATTGTCGTACCAAGATGCATAAAAAAGCATATTGAAGAGGAACTTCTATATCTTCGTATCTCTCTTCTCAAGTTGAGCTGAAAAGTTTTGTTTATGCCGTGCACCGTCGCAAACTCGGACCAATTTTTTCTAATTATATATGTTCTCGTTTTGTCATCTGCTATTTTTAATAAATTTATTTCACAAAAGTGACAGTCCGTTTGACAAATCGGTTCTTAAAGTAAAAATTCCAAACTTTATTTTTTTGTAAGAAGATATTATTGTTATTATAAACGAAGTTATCGTCATTTAAAATTTGGAATTTTTCCAAATTTTTAATGTACTACTTTTTTTTAAAAGTAAATTTATATACAATGTGTAAAATTGCTACATTTCCTCAAATTAAGTTCATAAAAGTTTCTCACAAAATAAACATAAATACATAAATACTATAGTTCAGTTTTTGTCTCACCTAAATCGGCGTATCTTGTTTTACAAAAGGCTCTACGTCCTCCAAAACTTAAATCATATCTAGGTAGTAATGGATTATCATTACCATGCTCTACGGCTTTATAAGCATCTTCTTTTCTCTCAAAAGTGACAAAACCATAATTATCACTGAAATAAATCACATATTATAAAACATATTATATTATCAAGAACGTTATTTTAAAGACAGTGAATAATATATGTAGAGAAGATAATAAGACAAATTATACAATCGCGAAAGGAATGATTTTTTATTATAAAAAATAGGTTGAAAAGAAATAAAAAAATGTAAACTAAACACGTTTCATGAAAGAAAGGTTTACTTTCCAAAAAATCGATTTTGAAAACGGAAAAATTGAAATCACATTAATCATTTAAATTATACTAATTAATTATTTTTGGTTACGCTTAATTTACTGCACACAAAAATTTTATTTTGATAATTTTTACTGATTTGACTTATTTTTGCACAAAGAATCAGTCTAGTTCTGTTTGTATCATTTGTCCTGTTGCATTCTGTGCGTGTGCACTGTAAAAAATAAATAAATAATATACGTACGTATTTTCTCTAAAGTGTATGCTAACGTCCATAACAGTACCAAAAACTTCAAATCTTCTACGTAAACTAGTTTTGGTGACTTCCTCTCCAAGACGTCCTACATATATCACTCTCCGTTCTTCTACTTCCTTTTGTTTCTCTCTATTGTTCCAAGTATAGGTTCTGCGATACGGAGACCTACTAAAACAATTATTATTTTAAAGTAGAAAGGATTCTCATTTTCATTCACTCATTATTTTAAGGTTGTATTCAGTAAGATCTCAGTCAAAAGTTTAAGAAACATAGCGTAAACTGAAGCTACTTTAATGTTTAGATAATAATTGTTTGCTGGAAAAGTATTATTTGTATTAAAATAAGTTAAAAAAACTATTTATTATACTTTTAATGACTACGAAAAAGTTTTTACGTATATTTTGTGCCATTTTAATGTTCACTTTTGATACTTTTGAGTAGGATTATACTCTACTTGCATAAGATAAATGAAAAACTGGAAATGTATTAATCATAAAAGTTCGTTAAAACGTAACAATTGATGTATAAAATTACAAATATAATTGTTTTATGTATATTAAATATATATTTTTATTAATTTTAGCAAAATATAAATTTATATTTTATGTGATATTCTCGAAATGACTATTTTTTCGAGTGGAATTTGTTTTTAAGATATTTATTAACAACTGCAAAAACTTTCACAATTACGGCATATCTACATCTACGGTTATTTTTTAATTTATATCAGAATATCGTGAAATCCCATAAGAACTCGTGTTAAATTAAAATCGTACTAACTTTTTAACAAGACTCGCAAAGAAGCTGAAATTTTGCACAATGTTCTTTTTTATATTATCTACTGACTGGCAAAATTTGCATAATCTGGCATATCTTTTATCTTACTCTGAATACAACCTTAAAGGGTAAGCTGTATATAATATCTTGGTAATTATATACAAAGTGGTCCTTCTCACCAATTTCAATGATCTTGAAATCAGGGACTTAATACCGGTATGATTTCAATACCGGTATTATACTAGAGATTGTATACCGAAACCGATATAGTACCGAAATTGAGTCTTACCGTTACCGTTATAGTACCGAAACCGATA
>NW_018023704.1:0-10583 GCF_002006095.1 Pseudomyrmex gracilis | reverse complement strand
TCTAAAATATTACTTTTTAATTTTAAAACAATTGCCCCTCGCGTAAAATATTTGATAGGTTTTAAAACTTTTCAAAGTAAATAGGTAGGTAGGTAGTTATCTGTGTAGGTAGGAATGCGTATCTACAAGCGCTTGTAGAAAATAAATTAGGTCGGACAGATAAGAAATATGTTAGATCGGAAGTAGGTAGGTAGAAGAAATAAAAATGTACAATTAGGATCAAGGCTGTTATGCAGCCTTAATCCTAATTAATGAGGCTAGCTCTTACGAAAAAGAACTACTGCCGATTACATATAAATAAAGTCAGTAATATAAATATTACTGACAATCACATAAGAATATCATCAGATATTACAGGAATCACTGAGAATATTACTGGTACTTACACAGAATGCCAGTAATTTTTTCGTACCACTGCCGCAATATATTACTGCCAGTAGTTCTTTTTCGTAAGGGAGTAACGTTTAAGATATGTCAGATGTTTAAGATAGGTAGGTAGGATTATATATACTATGTATATTGTATAATATTGTATTATATTGTATGTTATATGTAATATATGTAAACTATTATATTGTATGTTATATGTAATATATGTATAAACTATTGTATTCTATTATAATGTATAAAAAATTGTAAAATGAAACTTGAAAATTGAAAACACACTGATAAAGAATTGTAATAGAGCAGAGTAATAGATATCCTTTTTGGAATTGCAACTTTTCAGACGTATATATTTGTGTACCGGCAAAACACCTTTGTGTAATATACATGTCTTTTTGTGTAATTTTTATTTATACGTATATATGTAGTTTTTGAGAAAATAAAATAAAATTTATAAAGCAAAAAGCAGCAAATGATAATGTAAAAGGAGATGATACACTCCACGAATTCTGATGCTGCTCGCTAAAATAATATTATTTTCTTCACTATCACATCTTTTCTTGTATATCACATTTATGTTGTGTGGAAAGTTGCAATGTTTTTTTTTATCCTTTTCTGTTCTCCTTTCGTATCTTCTCATCACGAGATCGGTCATTTTAAATTTCAAAAAAAATCAAATTCACGCTCTCGAATATACTCACACACTTAAAGAAAGTGACCATTTAAACTCGTGCACATAGCACAGAATAGAACCGCACGCTGTGGACATAGCGCACCGACATGTCGCTCGTGGACTGGCTGCGTAGTTCCAATGTGCACCACCCGTGGACATGCGCTAGTTTACGGAACGGAAAAGTGATTACACATTTTCTTGTGGTTATGACCGCTCTCACGCTTCTTTCTGCTCTGACTGTACATACACGTGCCGAAGTAGTCACATCAAGTCGTAAATTTTGCATTTTCTACTAAAATGCGTATAGAAACGTGTTACTTTTGTTCGTCCCGGATTTATCCGGGACATGGAATACAGTTCGTACGAAACGATTGCAAGGTGAGAAAAAATGTAGTTGATCTAATTTACAAGCAGTATATTTTTATAATATCTGTTGAGTGTCTAATATTAATTTATAGTATTTAAACTGAGGTTATATATACGTACATTACAGATCTAAGAATTTGTCTCTCACTCTTCAACTTTTCTCTTCTCAAGTAGATCTTAGAATTGTATACAATTAATTCACTTTTTTTTTTAATGCAAAGCTACATATATTTTGGCATTTTGTACATGATGTTACAGATATTCAAGTTTTGTCGCTCAAAGTGTCACGCCGCGTTCAAAAAGAAGAAGAATCCCAGGAAAGTCAAATGGACCAAAGCCTACAGAAAGACTGTTGGCAAAGAATTGGCGGTGGATCCATCATTTGAGTTTGAAAGACAGAGAAACATACCTGTTAAATACAATAGGGAATTATGGAATAAAACTGTGGAGGCTATAAAGAAAATAGAAACTATCAAGCAGAAACGTCAGAATCTGCACATTATGCAAAGGTTACGTAAAGGAAAAGTACTGGAGCAAGAGAAGGATATTAAGGAAGTGCAACGTGATATATCTCTCATTCGTTCGCCAGCTGCTGGCCTCAAAGAGAGGAAGAAATTGGAGGAACAGGAGCAGAAGGAGATGGAATTAGAAGTAGAAGAAGAAGTAGATTGCAATACAAGCTCAACAAATGCCAAGAAGGTTAAATTTCGTGAGGAAGTCATGGAGGTTAATTAAATTATTCTGTGCATTTTATCTCATTCTTTGTTTCAATGCATACCATCACAAAATTAGTTTTACTGTGTATAATATACATTATTTCATGCTATTCAATTTTATATATATATTGCAAAAAAACATGAAGTATTATAGTTCAATCTTATTCAGAAGCTAAGTGTAAACCTAAAATCTATTAAACAGTTTCATTGTTTAACTTTTATATTATATATATGTATATATTCCTATATTCTTATTAATATATATATATATATATATATATATATTTTTTTTTTTTTTCAATATATATTTAAATATTGAAACATGGAAAATTATCTGTTTAATAATACGTTTGTTTTATAAATAAATTTGTATAGTTTTATTTTCTGATGATGTATATGTAAGATCAAAAGTGCCAAGAAATTCTCAAAGATGGAGCCACTGGGTGTTATTTGTATGCAGACTGAAATTCACCTCGTTTAATATACAAGCGCTTTCTTCTTTATGTACGATGTCTAGATATGGCTCCATTATATCGACGTTCATGCATTTCGCAAAGAACTTACTCGCGCACAATATCCTCGTCAACGCAATAAAGGACAAATAACGGTCTTTCATTATATTACAATTGCATAAGTGAAGAAACGCATTCACCATGCGCGTTACAAGAAAATTCAATTCTCGTTCGCACTGTGCGCGAATTATGCAACTTTTTTCCGAGTTCCTGGTACGTAATTAGCGATGATACATGTCTAATTCCGTGAATTATCATCTATTCTACCCAAAATAAATTGAACAATACGTAAGATCTATTACCAGATCGTCCAATTTTGTTATATGCAAAGTCATTGCATAAATATTCTCGGTTTATTTATAAATATTGTCGTTCATTAACTTGTGTTATTCTGCATAGACGTCACATGATTTTTGCATACGTTGGATAAACGTTCGTAGTCTATTTACAATAATGACTGTGTCATTCACTTATTTTGCATAGACGTCATATGTTTGCGTGCGTTTGACGCATAAACATTTACAGTATAATCAAACGCGCGTAAATTGTAGTATATATTTTTTTTTATTAACAACAAAGACTTTATTGCGTAAAACACTTATATAATAATCAAAATAAGAGTGGTTTTTTTCTCAAATTTGCTAAGGTAAATACAAATCGATAAAAATAAGCAAATACGAGCCGAGCGCAGATTATCGTGCAAAATGAATATTCAAAACAAAATATCGAGTACGTTTCAACTTTATTTTTGGATCATCTTCAGCTGGCATACTATTAAATTAAATAATATTTCCATACACTAGACATTCAGTATTTTAGCTCGTATTAACTTCATTTTCTATTATTTGACATTTTCACTTATTAAATATATTAAAAATCATCTAAAACGTTGAGTTTTGGATAAAATAATTTATGGACAAAACATTCGTAAACATATAATCCATACAAGCTTGATCAGGCTTCTAAGTTTCTCCTACTCGAAGAGACTACATACACTTGATGCCGCGGACGTCATTCCTTTGTGACAAGACGCGAGATTTCGTGGGGTCCGAGGTGTGACCGCGCCTCGATGACATTGTAAACATTCGCAAGGTGTTTCCAGCAATTACCAAGCAAACTGTGTGACGGGATGTTTGTCCGCGAGTAAAAATGCCCTGCGCACCGACAACGACGACGACGACGACGACGACGGGACGACACACTTGTGTTACGCGAACAAAAAAATATTTTCATTGGCGTGAGCTTGCAGATTTTTCGAAGAGGAAAAGACGCGCCGATTCTCTTCGACCAATCGATCTTTGAACCTCGCCGACGACCGACACACATCGGCTCTTTTCGGACAAAATAACCACCTGTTAACGCGACGCCGATTGGTTTCGAATCGACAGAACGGCAAACATATACAAGTGTTTTTCTTCTTGCGTTAAAAATGTACTATATATATACCGGTAAGAAATTTACATTGCACAAAATATTTTACACACAAAGAACGATGTGTAATCACGTGTTTCTTTTATAAATGGAGTAAAAATTTTAACTATACAAGATAATTGAAGATCGAAAACTTGATTGATAATGAAATCACCAATTTTTCGGAACGCGCAGTGTTTCGGGAACTACCGAATATCTCGAAACTTCTTCCAAATTCGCGAGCGAGAAAAAACTCTGCTTTTCGGCCACACGAGGAGAAGAAGGTGTGCCGTTGTTTGTAAAGAAAACAAACAATCACGACGACCGGAATACATGATACGCGTGAATCGCAACACAACGACTTGTGTGAGTGTGCGGGCCACGAAGCGAAAAGCTGTACGTACTACATATATTGTTGCATTTGTTATTGCAGCTTCTACTCAAGTCGGAAACTACTTCGGTCGGCTGATCAATGGCTCTCTTCGCGAATAATACTCGTGTCGGACACGAGAACGATAAAGTCGTTCCTCGTGTCGAAACTAACAATGCCTTACAAGAATATGATGGTTGTATATATTATGCGAGACGTAAAGGGGTACTCTCGACTCTCGAAGGAAGAACTCACACATCCTGGTTTATTAGCGATGCAATATTATCTCTCTTCTCTCATTATTATATTTTTAACTGCTGTTCTCCGCGGTGACAAAACTCACGTCTAACAGATGTCCCAATTTTTTTAGCGTAATTTTTTTACTATTAAAGCACAATTTTTCAGAACGAGTAAATACGTAAATTGTTCGTATTTTCAAATTTATTATCTAATTTATACATTTTGTATATACTGTTGTTGCTATCAACATTTTAATTTAATTTAGTTTTTCATTTTTTGTTGATCACTGAAGAAGATTCTAAAGAAAAAGTCAGATATAATTAATAAATAAACTTGTGAAAATGCATACGCGAACAATTTGTATATTGACTCGAATCTCGAAATCGAAACATTTCACGAGCTTATTTATTTTTCTACCTCGTTTTTGCGATTCGAATTTTTATTTACTGTTAGTACGCGTCAGCATTTAAATAGCGGTCGATCAATGCGCACCTCTTATCGTCTATTTGACGACTCTCTTTTCGTCGACGCGCGTCACCCACGTATCTTCGGACAGAAAGAGGTTGAAGACGCGTTGACAAAACCGACATTATCGATCTCCCACCGATGTTTATTTAATCATCGCCGTATATATCGCGGGAAGGTTCTTGTAATAACATCGTCCGCTGAGGTCACTAGTGCAGCATAAATAAATAAGACGACACTCGCGGGATAGTTTGTCCGGGTTTTCTCTGAGAGAGAGAGAGAGAGAGAGAAAGAGAGAGAAACAGAAAATCCGGCATTTGGTCAGACAATATTATTTCACCGACGCGGTTACGCGAGAAATGCCTTCAGATCTCGCCGATCTAAAGTCCGTAATTGCACCTCTGTCGCGTTCATACCGAGATTAATTAACGCTCGACGCAATGTGCAATTTTATACACGGGGAAAAAAGTTTGCTGATAATTTATTACAGAACGCTCTGGCCGTCGTATTTGTACACAAAACATATCCGCCGTTTAAATCTGGTGTGAATCGCGGATGCTTTTCCAGCAAGTGCGCAACATCATTACTAAATAGTTCGGGACTCATTAATCTTCGTGTGTTTTCCTATTAAACGCGAGTGCGGCTTTATTTCCTCGAGCGCGGGGTCGCGCGGAAAGCTGTAACGGTCCGAGCTCGTAAAACATCTGCGGCTAAAAGGCACTACAGAGTCGCTTCGGCCGTCAGACGGCGAGGCGCGTTTAATTAAATTTCGATGTCGCGTCTTATCACAGGTTTGGGACTCGGAAATGGAATGAATCTACGGTACGTTTCGATAACAGCCTTTCGCTGTCCTTCTCTCGCGTCGTTGTCTCATTTGTTTCTTTCTACGCGTGTTACAGAGAAACGATGAAAACACAGCTCTAAACACATCGTGAAACTCGAGAAGTAATTATGTACAAGATAATTTTGAAATATCGTTTTATTCGCTTCACTAATGTTTCTTTGAAATTGAACTTTCATCATTTCGTAATTTTTATCTTGCACCAAGATTTTGAGCAATCGGTGCGTTTTTTTATCTCTCGTTTACCACTTATCTTTTCGAGAGAGAGCGCGCTGAACGATTTTTTCGGACTCTTTCCCAAAGTTCGAGATAAATTGCCGAGATTTGATCGAGATTAAGAATCAATTCGATCTTTACGACGATATACGATCGTGATTTGCGACAAGGGGCAGTGACGCTATTTGTCTCGGCCAAAAAAGCGGCTCATTCATTTCTCTTAATTTGAGAATCCGGACGAACGCGCACGAACATCCACCTACTTCGGGATCACTCGGTCCGATCGACCAGAAGATAAGCGATGCGATCACTCGCGGCCACTCACCGATAACGAGGAAGAGGAGGTACATCGTTTCCGAAAGCAGGCATGCCTAATGCTGCTCGACGGAGAGAAGACGCTGTTTACCGGAGACAGGTGAATGTTTGACATTCCTGTCGCGGTCTCTGTTGGATGAAGCTTCTGGTTACTAGACAGCGTAGGGGCGATCAAGCACGTTCTAGTAGTTGGGGCGCGATTTAGTTAACAGAGAGCCGTAAAAAAAAATAATACGTCTTATCGAATATTTTTTTCTTAAGTGTCACAAATATATACGTATATATATATATATAAGAGAAACAACACACATAAATATATATATATATATATATATATATATATATATATATATATGCAATACATATACAAATATTTTTTGTATCGTTAAAATTTTATTTTGGTTACTTCTCTCTTACAAGCAGAGTTCATATATAGTCTTCTTTCATGTGTTGTCGTGAAAAACTATATTTATAAATATAGTTGATAAACAAAAAAAAAATATATATATATACTAACTATATATATTGCCCGTGTATTGCAAGTGACCGGAATAAAAGGCGTGTTCTAGTGCGCGTGCGTGTTCTCATTCCGCGTGTTCCCTGCGCGCATCTGAAACCAACAACACACATTGGTGCCCTTAACGCGGCATTGCACCGAACGTTTAAACGGATTAGATGAAATCTCCGGGAACGACTGAGTTTCTTCCGCCGAAACTCACGCCGGCGTATGATCTTTACAGACGCGTGTGAAGATCGTGTCGAGGCGCGGTGGATTCGCTTGTTTGCACACTGCCGACACTATCCGCTTGTCCTGATTCGGGAGACCGGTTAATGTCGTTCCTGTCACCCAAAATAAGACTCGGGGGAGGGAGGGAAAGAGTTCTTGCTGTATATAATGGGCGATCGCGCGAGGATACACAAAGTCCGGAAAAATCCATTTTACGCCATCGAAAGTCTCTCTAAAAACTCTCGAACGAACGCTTCGAATGAAAAATTACTTCACGCGTTTTCTTCGAACTATAATCACAATTGGATATATTTGAATCTAAATATATTTTAATATCACGCGGTGTGTGTTGTTCCTGCGTCGCGTCCCGGCCTTGCTTTTGATCTGAAATATCTCGCGTATCGGACTCTCTCGCTGTGAAGCTGACGTACAATTCTCAGCGCGTCGAGAGCGCAAAACCGAGAGAGACGCGTATACGCAAGGCGGAGTGTGATGCGTGACGCGGTTCGTTGAATCGACGGTTTTATCTGAGCTGTACCGCGAAAAAAAAACTGTCACTACTTCTCGGATCGGTACGTCGGAATTTAACCTCCGTGTTAAATGCACGCCTGGACCTTGATGCGGGCCCGTATCGTATGCACATCGTCGACGAAAATTCCGAGTACGTCAACACAAACATCATTTCGGCGAATACCGCGAGACGTGCATTTGAGCGTTCGCCGATGGTTCAATATAACGACGTTACGAAATAGAACGTCCTTTGTAAGGTTACTTTCAAAGTAATCTTACGCAGCGCTTGCCTAATCCGCAGCTTTGTTATCCGAATTCCTCGCGTGCAAAACAATTAATTTATTAATCGAAACGCTTTGGTTTTTTGTGACTTGATATTTTTCACAGCTTGTTCAATTTTTTTGTTGAACTCTCCGTGAGGATTTCGTTATTTCTCTCTTCCTCTTCGCTTTCTCTTTTTTTCTTTCCGTTTATTTCCTCTCAAATAAGCGTGGCGTATAAACAATGATCCAATCGCTACCGCGGAAGATGCTGCACGGAACGCGCGTTTACGCAAGCGTTCCGTGAATTTGCATCACGTCTAATTTATGCAGATCGAGGCCAAAAATCAAGGAAAAATGTGAAAGCAATTAGCCGGTCTCTCCGATTTAATTATCGTCAAAGTGACACGATTTATGATACAACATAAAAAGAAACGGCAGCTTTCTACGTCCACGTGAAAAGCATAATATTATAACGGGCCGCGGCTCAATTCAACGGATGTGAAATGTGATGTGCGCGCGTACACGCGTAACTTTATGTAAACCGAGAGATAAACGTATCTTAAAGCGATTGTTAAATGTGTTAAAATACGATCGCTCAAAGAGCGACTACATCTCTATCTCTCGCGTTATCGCGAACATCGTCATATTAATATACGTGCATTTTTATCAGATACACTTCAATCCGATCTTTATGTGCGAAACAGATAAAATCTTATTAATTTGCCTGCACCGTGTAAAATTCTCTTCGGAGCTTTCACAGAAAAGCGGTTTTCTCTGTCAACGAGGCAGGTCGTTTCTTTTCTTCACTTTACGGCGCGAAGATATCATCCAAAAAGAGGATCTTAGCGTCTCGAGAGATAATACTAGATTGTGTGCAGCCACACACGAGGAGTCGCTGCTATGAACTAACTGTTAACGCCAGCAATATTCTCGACGGGGACGAAAACCTCGCGCGGTGAACGTCAACGTGAGAGGCCCTCGATCACGTTAGAGTCAAGAAATGCCGTGCGCGCCGTCGTCTCTTTCCTCCGTCGAGCACGACGGTACGTCGAGCTGCACTCGACGTGATATTACGCGATCGTGTTTTGTACGTTTCGTTTCCGTTCTATTCTCACGCGAGAATACACCTATGTATAATATACAGCCAGCACGACAACGCACGATGATCGCGCGCGTGACGACGATCAACGAGCGAATTACGAAAGAAAAAAAAAAAAAGCACGTGTGTGCTACCGGATAAAATCTCAGACTTATAAAGCTCGAAGTGCTCTCCGCGCGCGTGAAGAAGAGTCGCTCTCGCACATATGTGTGTGTACATATAGAATCACAATAACATTCTGAATCAAAACATGCACTTGAAGCACGTCCTATATTTTCAAGTCTGTCCATCTCTGTGCCGAATCGAAATTGAATCTTCGAAATACGACTACTTGTATATATTGCCGTTTATTCTCAAGTTATATAACGAATGAGAGATATGTTTCTTGGAGAAAAATAATATAGATGTTAGAAAGATGTATACGATGTTTCTATACGACGAGCGGTAACCTCTTTTTTTTTTTCCCCGCCTCCTCATTACGCTTTTATGACACGGGCGGGATACGACTGATGAAAACACTAATGCGAGAGCAGTAAAGTTTATGACGGTGACCACCGCCGCGGCAGAACGGAATTGTGTAAACTTACGGGACCACAGATATATACGACATGCACACGCATCCGCTGCTCCCATGGGAGCCCGGAAGAAATATATACGGGGTCCGGACTCTCACACGGGTCCCCCCCCTCCCTCTTCCTCCCTTCCCCCCCCCCGGTCTTCCTTCGCACCTTCGTGTCGCTCCGCTCCAATGAAGGGAACACATCTCGTGGAAATCCACTTTGTCAAGGCGCGAGTCGTCTCCTCGAGCCCGGAGAGAGGAGAGAGGCCTTTTTACAATCTGATACGTTATGGGGTACCGTGTACCATTAATTACCGGGACAAACAAACGCCGGCAAATTATACGTTCACGCGGGCCACTTCACGGCCTCTTATCCGGGCATCTTATTGTTGAACGCCGAGGTTTATAACGCCGTGGAGAGAAGGATATCAAGAGAGGGAGGGGAGAGCTTTACGCATCTCTCTTTCTCTTCCTTGTTCCCATCATCCTCTCTAGGATTTTTTCGCTCCTTTTTCTCGATCTCCTCGGTAGATAGCCACTCGCGGCTCGCCGTGAATACGTCGTCCGATATGATGGAAGACGGATTTTAGCACAGGTGTAAACGCGCGCGCGGCGTTAATTTAAAAAAGCCCGGAAAAAAAATGTGTATTACGTACTTTTCTTCTCTTCTTCTTCTCTTTAAACATACATATATATCATGATTACGGATCTGGTCTCTCATTATCCGCGCTAAGAAGTGGACGCGCCTGAAAGAGCGCTGTATAATGTTACGTCCTGGCCCATGGATACGGTCGGGCTGTGGTGTGACGCAACAGTAAACGCATCGTTTTCCATATCTCTCTCTACAGTGGACACGGAAGTCCTGCTGCGAGAGAGTCGAGCGAGTTTGTTTATGTTCGTTGACAGGTCAACGGCGT
>NW_018023703.1:7776-10493 GCF_002006095.1 Pseudomyrmex gracilis | reverse complement strand
CATTGGCAGTATTTAAAATCTATACTTCACGTTACGTGTGCTATAGATTTCCAGTACTGGCAGTGAGAATATCGGAACGCAGCCTACATCGAAAAACGTTGTCATACGGCGCGTTACGTACGTAACGTTGCCTCGTGGCTAGCTTGGTGGAAAGGAGACAGAACATACTATGTTTGCACTCTTCCACGAGCCGACAGCCGAGCGTGACGTCACGCACACGGACGGCGGTTCTCGCTTGTGTGCGTACGAGAGCATCGAGGCGGTGAGACCGCACCAGCTCCCACCGCTTCGATGCTCTCGATGCTGTCCGGCGCGATCTGGCATCTCTGCCTAACAGGGAAGGCGATGGCACGGAAAGCCGGAGATTCCAGGTTCGACTCCTGGCCGAGGAGTTTTTTTCGCAATAATTTAATAATTAGTTAGGGGGGTATCCGGGGTCTCTTATATGTGAGATGCAAATCTAGCATCCCGTATGATTGTAAGAATTGAGATTTCAATTCAAAAAACTCACTTGTAAAAATTTACAAGTGTATTCGTTACATGTGTATACATATATATATATATACATGTATAAGTTCTCGCTCAACACTTTGAGAACGGCTCGTAAGGCCTTATATTCATTCATTGGTTTAAAAATTGTAGATTTCTTCAATTTTCTTTGCAACGCTAAAAGATAGAGACAAATAACATAGTGCGTCTAAGTAGTGACAATTTACCGCGTCTAATTTACTTGAGCTCCTTTTCCTATCTCTTCCCGTTCTCGACTTAATCGTATTTAAAGATAGAAAGGTTTAGATTTCTTCAATATTCTTCGCAACGGTAAAAGATAGAGACAATTAACATAGTGCGTCAGAAGCATGAAAACCTACCGCGTCTAATGTACTTGAGCTCCTTTTTTTATCTCTTCCCGTTCGCGACTAATTCCTACTTAACAAAATAAAATTTTAGATTTCTTCACTTTTATTCACACCGTTAAAAGATAGAGTCAAGTAACATAGTGCGTTGGAGTCGTGACAACCAACCGTGTCTAATGTACTTGAGCTTTTTTTCTTATCTTTTCCCGTTCGCGACTTCTTCATAGAGAAACAACTAAAACGGTAGATTTCTTAAGTTTTCTCCGCAACGGTAAAAGATAGAGACAAGTAACATAGTGCGTCGGAACCGTGACAATTTACCGCGTATAATGTACTTGAGTTCCTTTTTCTATCTTGTCCCGTTCGCGACTTATTTGTAGGTAAAGTTATAAAATTTTAAATTTCTTCAATATTCTTTGCAACGGTAAGAGATAGAGACAAGAAACATAGTGCGTCGGAAGCGTGACAACATACCGCGTCTAATGTACTTGTGATGCTTTTCCTATCTCTTCCCGTTCGCGGCTTATTCGTAGAGAAATAAGTAAATTGGTAGATTTCTTCAATTTTTTCCGCAACGGTAAGAGATAGAGACAAGTAACAT
Source organism: Pseudomyrmex gracilis (assembly GCF_002006095.1). Classification (NCBI taxonomy): domain Eukaryota; kingdom Metazoa; phylum Arthropoda; class Insecta; order Hymenoptera; family Formicidae; genus Pseudomyrmex; species Pseudomyrmex gracilis. The sequence continues at coordinate 9,038 of NW_018023703.1, read as the reverse complement.
AATGCGTTGGAAAAGTGACAACCTAACGCGTTTACTGAACTTGAGGTCCTATTTCTATATTTTCCCGTTTGCGACTTAGTCGTAGTTAAATATATAAAATCTTTGATTTCTTTAATTTTCTTCGCAACGGTAAGAAATAGAGACAAGAAACATAGTGCGTTGGAAATGTGACACATTAACGCGTATACTGTACTTGAGCTCGTATCTCTATCTCTTCCCGTTCGCGACTTATTTGTAGTTAAAGATATAAAATTTTAGATTTCTTCACTTTTAGTCACAACGGTACGAGATAGAGACAAGTAACATAGTGCGTCGGAGTCGTGACAATCTACCACTTTTAATGCACTGGAGCTCCATTACCTATTTCTTCCCGTTCGCGACTTAATCGTAGTAAAATATCTATAATCTTAGATTTCTTCAATTTTTTTCGCAGCGGGAAGAGATAGAGACAAGTTGTCACATCCGTGGACTTAGATGTTTAAGTACTTATTATATCGAGTTTTCTTTTTCTTTTCTTGTTCAGGTTACTTTTTATTACAATAGTCGTTAAATTACCAGCCTTGAATGTACCGTTGTCGGTAATATACCATGGTCGGTAATATACCATGATCGGTAATGCACCATGGTCGGTAATATACCATGATCGGTAATATACCATTGTCGGTATTGTACCATGGTCGGTAATGTACCATGGTCGGGAATATACCATTGTCGGTAATATATTATTGTCGGTAATATACTATTGTCGGTAATTTACCATGGTCTGTAATATATCATGGTTGGTAATATACCGTTGTCATAGCGAAGTATTGTTTTTCAAAAAGGTTGTAATAGCGCATTAATTAAGGAATCAGTACCGATTATTAGGTATAATTTATTGTTATATATAATTCATTATACCAATGTTTGCGCATACAAAACGGTACGGCAGATTTATAGCAATTTAAGTATATCAGCTAATTATAGTATTCTACTAATAATTCTTTTTATGTTAATATTATTAGTAATAATTCCGTAGTAGTTTCTTTTAATTTTCTCAATATTCTTGAATATTCTTTTCTTACGACAAAATTTGCGCGTAAAGACCACAGGCGCTGGCTTGAGCGAGCGAACAGAGAGATAAGGCACGCGCGGAGATAAGGCACGCCTCGCGACCGCGGGAACCGAGCGAGCGCAGGACCGTTGACCGCGTGGGACCGTTGAACGACGGACCCGTGGGACAGTGCTGCATCAGCACCTTTTGTAGGGTATATAAGCGGCCG
>NW_018023703.1:0-7731 GCF_002006095.1 Pseudomyrmex gracilis | reverse complement strand
TACGAACTTAGAATATTTTTGTAATACGGACTTAGAATATTTTCGTTACATTCGGACTTAGAAATTGCCTATCATGGTAAGAATTTTGTTATACAATTAAGCTTCCTTACTTTACGAACAAATATTTTTTTTTATTAAATATATATATATATAAATAACTTATCGTTCTGTTTCCTATTTTCAACGGAGTTGTTAAATTGTTAGTTAATTTCTGGCTTCTCACGCGTCAGTCCTGTCCTAAAAGACAAGAGAGGTGCGTCACGAGCGCACGCTTGTAGTTTCCTTCTGTTCCAAAGACGAGAAAAGTGCGTCACGAGCGCACGCTTGTCGTTTCCTTCTGTTCCGAAGACAAGAGAGGTGCGTCACAAGCGCACGCTTGCTGTTTCTTTCTGTTCTGGAGACAAGAGAGATGCGTAACGAGCGCACGCTTGTCGTTTCCCTTCCAAGATACGAGAGTAAGAGAGGTGCGACTCGATTGGACGCTTATTCTGTGTATCTGTTCCTAAGAGACACACCATCCAGGTACTCCGGTCCGTCAGAGAAGACGTCGCATGCGTCGAGGAGGCAGAAAGTACCACCTGAAGTTTATCAAGGAATTACTCGCGCAACGGACAGTTTGATCCGTCAACGTTGGAAACAACCAACACACGCCCGACAAATTCAGCAGAACATTCGGTTAGGTACGCTCCGTGCATTATAACCAATATCAAAATTCTTAGAAATTATCGCGTTATTATTAGACCCGGGTGGAAACTAATAAAATTTACTAAGCCAAAAGTGGTGTATCCGGCAACGATTCCGCCATCAGTCTCGCGGTTTAAGGTGTATATAGAGAAAAGACAAGAGGCGTTGTATTCAAAAAAAGGAAATAATAATAAATAACTTTACTATTCTTTAAAGTATTTAAGTTAGTAATTCCGCCGGTAACATACCCTGCAATAACCCAGTAGTCGGTAATCCAAAAGACTGTCGGTAAAGATCGGTACATAATCCGCAGTCGGTAACTGTCGGTAACCACACGGCAGTCGGTAACTGTCGGTAACCACACGGCATTCGGTAACTGTCGGTAACCACAGTCACTAACAGTCATCAATAAATTTCCAGTCGGTAACAATTAGTCCAGTTATCTTCCCAACCAAAATCCTCATTCTCCGCCCCGGTAAAGCCAGGACGGCTGACCATAAAGGGAGAACGTACGTTCGACAAGTGTACACGATTTCGTCGTACCGTGACCTTGAACACTCGGACGTAACATAAGCAAGATAAAAATTTGGTGGCAGCTGTGGGATTTACTGAGTATATCGGGAAGGAAATTGCAGAAAAACAGTAAAGTATATTTCTCCGCTATGTCTCGCGCCACATCAATGGAAGAACTAGTAGCTGTAGCTGCTCAGGAATACGAGCGGCAGCTCGCGGAAAAAGAAGCAGCTGTTCGAGCAAGAGAAATGGAGTTACAAAACCGTTTTACAAGGTTACAAGAACTAGAAACTTTACGTAGATTTCGAGTTTTGGACACAAGTGAAGAACCCGAGACAGTCGTCCGTCACGGCGCAAGCACTCCTAGAGGGCTAGCTGACATCGATTCTCTGCAAACAGAAATAGAATTACTTAAACGGGAGCTAAGAAGAACCCGAACGCCTGCTGCCGATCATTTCCGTCAGGCTCCTACACCTCACATGAAGCTAAAAGAGATTGTCGACACCATTCCACAGTTCAATGGACACAATATATCTGTGTTACAATTTACAAGAGTCTGCAAGAGAGCATTAGAAATGCTGCCAGCTCCAGTAAGTTCAGAGGCAGAAGCCAATTTAGTTAGACTGATCAGAATGAAGTTACAAGGTCATGCGTATCTCGTTGTCGAAGACGAAACAGTAACAACCATGGAAAAATTAAAAGATATATTAAAGACAGCCTTCATGCCCAGCCGCACAGTCAATTATTATCGAGGAGCTCTCGCAAATTTAAACAAAAAACCGGACAAACACGTGCTTGACTATATTAGTCGAACAAAAAATCTGCGACAGGCAATTATAGAAAAAGAAATAAAAGTGCGAAGAGAATTCTTTAGTGAAGTAGACAGAAGCAGGATAGATAACGAAACTTTAGAATGTTTTACAAACGGTTTACCACCTGACTACAGATTACCTTTGAAGATGGAACACTGCACTACACTTACAGAAGCCTATGGCGCACTGATACGGANAAATCAGCAAATTGAACGGGATGCCGAACGCAGTCGACTTCAAACCAGGACNAGAACTGCGGCAGCCAATATAACTCTTGCCCAACGAGCACCTTGCAGCTTGTGCGGGAAGACAGGTCATTTGACCGAAAAGTGCTGGCACAATCAGAATAATTGGCACAAACACGATGGCAGGGCTGTGCCACCCAAAGAAATTCAGTCTCAATAACCAACAGCTACAACATCAGGCAACAGATCCGACATTGTTTGCAATTATTGCAAAAAGACCGGACACATGAAGTTTAGTTGNGAACTAAAGAAACAGAATGATGCAAAAAGGCAACAGGGAAACGAGANCAACGGCTCGACAGACAAGGACGCCAGCTGAGCCGGGACATCAAAGGGGCGTCCGACAACCACTACAGCCATCATCGAATTAGCATGATTCAGTACCAACCCACAGTTCATGCACCAAACATCTTCGTCAGCTCCGAACATTTCAAGGACGTCGCAAAATTGATGTTAGACACTGGCTCACAAATAAACCTAATAAAGGCCAACGTACTGCGTCAAGACATAGGTATCGATTATACAAAAATAATCAAAATAACCGGAATATCTGATCAGCCAGTAGTCACCTGCGGAGTTGCTTAAGTTACAATTTTCGGGATGGAAGTACCCTTTCACGTAGTAACGGATGATGTCCCGATAACTGAAGATGGAATTATGCTGGCAACGCCATTGTCAGAAACACTGAGGGACATGCTTATTTCAAGTTGACAAACACCACGGAACAAGATGTCACCGTACCAGTTCCCACCATCAGCATAGAAGATTTCCAGATAGTCAGGCAGAAAAGTAATCACAAAGTGCATCAGAACGTCTCTGGGACCTCTGAACCAAACGGTCAAGTCCATCTGGCGGTGCTCAAAGAAACCGCATCTGAATATATCAGTAATACAAGTAGTGTCTGTTCTGTAGTACCTGGTAGTTTAAACGAACTGCAGGGATCTGTGTCTGAGTCTGTATCTGTACTTGGCAGTTTACGCGAACTACAAGGATCTGTATCTGTATCTGTATTTGCACCAGTATATAAGTCTGTATCTGAGTCTGAATCTGTGAATCCGCATGTGAATCCGTATCTGCACTAGTGCCAATCTCTGGAAGAAAATATGCTGACTATTCTGATCACACATCTGTCAAGTTGTCTGTTACTTCTACTGTCTGTCTTATAACTAAAGAAAGTAACCGAAGCGAACAGGTAAAACAGCTACTGAAGCTAGATCAGTTAAACTCTGAAGAAAGGAGGAACGTAGAAGAATTGATAAACAAGGGTGCTGATTGTTTTCATCTACCTGGAGAACTTTTGGGACATACGGATGTTCTAGCTCACAAAATAATAACAACAGATAATATACCTGTGCATACTAAACAGTACAGGTTTCCGCCAGTACATCGAAAAAAAATCAGTAGACAAACCGCCGATTTATTAAAGAATAACATTATTCAGCCATCGTTATCACCTTATAATTCCCCTCTCTGGATCGTGCCAAAGAAGGCTGATTCACACGGAAATCCGAGATGGCGAATGGTGATAGATTATCGGAACTTCAACGAAAAGACCGTCGGCGACGCTTATCCGTTGCCAAACATAACAGAGATATTGGACCAGTTAGGATCGGCCAAGTATTTTTCGGTGTTCGATTTGGCGTCAGGATTCCACCAGATTCCTATGGATCCAGAAGATAAACCAAAAACAGCTTTTTCAACGCCCTACGGACACTACGAGTTTAATCGGATGCCGTTTGGCTTACGAAATGCACCAGCAACTTTCCAAATGTTGATGAATCATGTATTGGCCGGACTGCAGGGTCTTGAAATTTTGTCTACCTTGACGACATAGTGCTGCATGCCCGATCACTCCGAGAGCATGAGATCAAATACAATAAATTGGCGCAAAGATTAAGACAAGCCAATCTCCGATTGCAACCCGACAAACGTGAGTTCCTGAAAAAAGAAGTGGCATACCTAGAGCATGTGATCAGCGAAAAAAGCGTCAAACCAGATCTGAAGAAACTGGAAGCAGTGAAGAAGTTCCCTAAACCAAAGAACATTAAAGAGATCCGCCAGTTTTTCGGCTTTGTCGGTTACTACAGAAGGTTTATACCTTTGGTTTCAAAATTGGCTAAACCGTTGACCGATTTGTTGAAGAAAGAAGCAAGCTTTGCTTGGACAAACCGACAGGAAGACGCGATTACGTAGCTGCGCGACGCCCTTTGCAAGGAACCCATCCTGCAATATCCTGATTTTGCCAGACCGTTTAATGTCACAACGGATGCGTCAGGATATGCTGTAGGTGCAGTGCTCAGTCAAGGACCTATTGGAAAGGATCTTCCAATAGCTTATTGCTCCAGACTACTAAACAGCGCTGAAAAGAACTACTCTACTGTGGAACGAGAACTGCTGGCTATCGTTTACGCTGTGCANTATTTTCGTCCTTATCTGTATGGAAGAGAGTTCACTCTGGTAACGGACCACAAACCACTGGTCTGGCTATACTCTGTCAAGGATCCGACTTCTCGCCTCGTAAAATGGAGGTTGAAACTAGCAGAGTACACCTATAAGGTCGTGTATAAAGCCGGTACTGCTAACGCCAACGCGGACGCGTTGTCGAGAAATTCGCCGGATATTACAGCAACTGTCTTACCATTGACATATGGAGAAGATAGCTCATCGGACGAATCAGTAGTTAATGCACTGGGACCGAGGCGTGTGAGCAATCAACAGCCACCACTTCTTCAACATGAAACCTTAGAAGATTTTCAAGTCAGCGAAACGCATGATTCACCGTTGTTTCCAGAAACTGAGTCGCAAGAACTATCCGAACTAGAAGAAAACGACGACAGCACGGAAGAAGAAGATGACGATACAGAAGAACAGATGTTTGACCCAGCAACAATACCGTATCACGTTGACGAATTAGAAGAACGGCAAGAACCGACCGTCGTCGAAACCAGAGACAATCTTGCTATGAGAAAGGATAATCTGTGTATCTTCATAACTCAACAAGGGACACCGTGTGACGACGGCTCTCTACAACTACAGGAGGCGAGAACGTTTCCCGAACTTGCTGACTTAACTTTGGCACGAGCAAGAGTAACCACTTTAGGTACCAAGATGCTTGTGTCTCTACCAATCAAGGAGCGAAGCAGCACGGTTCTGGATCACGATATACTGAATGCTGCTCTGGAATCACTATTAGATGTAGCAAGAGATCTGGACTGATCCACCTTCAGCATAGCGCGCATATCCGTACTGGACGGCATTCCATGGCCACTTATCCAAGAAAGGCTGACCGGCCTATTTCAAGACATCCCCTGCAAAATCATTGTGTGCAAAGGCGTTATCAGAACACCTCCGATTGCCGAAAGAGAGGCAATAATCCAAGAGTGCCATGCCTCAGCTGTCGGTGGCCATAAAGGCGTCACAAAGACTTATAACCGACTGAGACAGCGGTATTACTGGGAAAATATGAAGAGCTAAGTGCAAATTTTTATACAACAATGCACAAACTGTCAGTTAAAGAAGCTGGTCAAAGTCAAGCATAAGCAATCGATGCTTCTGACCGACACTCCGGACGCGGCATTTGATAAGGTCGCTTTAGACATTATGGGACCATTGGCGACGTCGACAAAAGGAAACCGATACATTCTCACAATACAGGACCAGTTGACAAAATTTCTCGTCCTAACACCTCTGACGAGCGCTACATCAGTCGACATTGCCGAGGCTTTTCGGAAGTATTACATATCTTATTTCGGAGCGCCACGCGCTATACTTACGGACCAAGGAGCCAATTTTACCAGCTCGTTATTGAAAATCTTGTCAAAGAAGTACAAAATAAAACAAATCAAAACTACAGCCTTCTATCCGCAATCCAATGGCTCACTCGAACGGTCGCACCATGTGATCACCGAGTTTTTGAAACAATTTGTTACTAATGAAAAAGAGTCGGACGAATACCTGGACATGTCAATGTTTTCTTACAATACAAGTTACCATGAAGGAACCCGGTTTACCTCACATGAACTGGTGTTTGAAAAACCCGCTCGAACGCCATCTGCAGATCCTCCGTTAGAAGANAACATGGATCAAACTTATTTGGATTACTATGTTAAATTGATAAATCGGATCAATCGAGTGACACAGTTGGCGAAACAAAATCTGAGTAACGCCAAATTACGTTCAAAGAGATATTATGACAAGAAGATCAATCCGCAAGAACTGAAAATCGGGGACTCGGTGTATTTGCTGCGAGAACCGACAACCAAGTTTGGCGACCAGTACACGGGCCCACACATGGTTTTAGAAATCCTGACCAACAATAACGTTAAGCTTCGAGTGCAGAATCGGACCAGGGTCGTCCACATGAACAAGCTACGAAAAGCTAAGTTAGGGGGACCTTCTGTTGCAGATGACGGCAGCAACAACACTTGAGCTGCTCGCTATCCTGATCGGGATTCAAGTCCTTCCNTCAGCAGCAATTTTGGGATATGACTGTGGCGGCACAGCGGCCAATGTAACTACATTCTCTTTGTTGGATGTGGGAGACTGTGACTTACAACCAGCTCAGGCAAATCTCGTGAGGACAACCGTACAGTTGCTTCAGCTATCTGACTATGACAAAACACACGTCATCCAGTGCAGGATCGAGATAGACCGGACAGTGTTCTACTGCGGGATGCATTCCCACACTTTAGTTGTGCAAAACGGACCAAGAGTCTACCTGATGAGTCTGTCGGAAGTTACATGCCAGTCAGCACATTCCACGGGCATGCTAGCGTTGACTCCTTCCGTGCAAATAGATGGTCTCATCTCCAATAGCACGACGTACAGAAGCGTCACTTTGGCAGGATCTGTCGGTGTTGACGGACGCTGCTCCGGAACACAGTATTCAGACCCGTACGGCACCTGGGACAACGTGGTTGTCCAAGCATCAGTTAAAATTCAAATGTCAGAGTACAGGGCACCAGTACAGCTAGCACAGAACCGAGTGATCTTGCGGGATCAAACTACCTGTACCCTGTCAAAAGGATCCTGTATGACCGACAAAAACGGAAATGCGTTCTGNAAAGAAATGCCTGCTAGTGATTGCAAGTTCCACCAGTACGACGTTTTGTACGAGGGGCCAACCATTAAGTTAGTTCCCTTCGTACCAGACACGCCTGAAGTATATACGGTAACAACCAATGACGTCACCTTTGCTTTAACCGCAAGAGTCGGAGAACACTCCGTTTGCGGGTACAGACTCGTCAGAACAGAACACCCAAAATTGTTTCTTTTGGAAGCGCTCAAAGATAAGATATTCACAAAAAAGAAGTTGTCAGTGAATAATTTGGATATGTTCACGTATGTAAACTCTAAATTCGTGTACGTCGAGAGACATGTTCGCTAACAAGGGGTGATACTCTATTGACCACAGTACGATTCGACACCGCTCGATTCGACACAGATTTATTCGACACCAAATTATTCGACACCGTACG
>NW_018023702.1:4505-10377 GCF_002006095.1 Pseudomyrmex gracilis | reverse complement strand
AATATTTTTTCTTCGTGTGTTTGTCTGATACGTGCTAATTCAGCTTCTTCACTCATTATCTGTTGCACACGCTGTATCTTTAATTTGTTTTCTGTGTCTAATAATTCTATTTCTCTGTTCTTTCGTTTTATGGTGTCACTTTTTCTTTTTGGTATATTTACTGATTCNTTCAATGAGCCACATAAAGTTGTAGATTCGTTTTTACTTTTTGTTGCCATAGATGTGTCTATAAAAAAAAGTTTTATTATTCAAATTGGAGTTTATTATAATATACGTTATACACATATTAATATATANTATACAAATACATGACATAAAAATACCTTGCGCCATATTAATTTCTGTACAAGATTTATTTTCGCCTTCTGTTTCTATAAAAAATAAAGATTCACTATTGTTGTCTTCTATAGTTATAGGAGATTCATTATCAATATCTAATATTTCCATTTTTTGAGTAGATATGGCATCAAATATAACTTCACGCTTATCTGAAAAATATAGAAAAAAAGTAAAATTAGAAATGTAGAAAAATTAAATAATTTGTTAATGTTAGAAAGAGTTGAAAAAAACAGAATTATATTTTCAATAATTTTAATGCTACTTTAAAAATTACTTTTGTACATACCATTAATTTCTGTCTCAGTCATGTTAGATGAAAAGAAGACTGGAGCAGTTTTCATGAGGTGAGGCGCAATAGTAAGAATATCTGGGTCAACAGTTGCTTCTGCTTCTTCTGATCCTCCACCAGTTGCCATACGGCTTTGTTTCTCTTTTGTTAATGCATCTCTTTGGCTTTGTTTTAGATTTGTCCATAACTTCTTCAGTTGTTGGACTGTTCTCTATTAAAATATTTAACATAATTACATATTGATGCACTATTATATAGTTGTCGTAGTTCTTACTTCTTCACAGATTAAAGTGGACTGATTGTACTTATTACAAATTTCACTCCAGGCACATTCTTTGTCTTTCAATGTTGTACTGTCACTTTTTTTAACTTCTATTATATGTTTGTATTCTTGTAAGATTTGTAGAAACACTTTCCTCTCTATTATTGTATAGTGTTTGCTTTTACTTTTAGGAGCTTTCTCTTTGCACGACATTCTGTAATAAAATGTTTTAATTACAACAGCTAAAAACAATAATTTTTATATAAATAGATCTTTTATTACATACAATGTAATAATTATTTTCCATTTGCATATGATTAGAGGTTATAAATACTTTTTTAACCGTACAAATAATATTAAAACACTGCTAGGCTTATTGTATCTCAATATATATGTTACATAATATATTTAAAAATAATATACATTATTTATATAAATATACTTTTACTTACATTGATAGCCAAAAGTTTCTCCTTGCTAGGTTTAGCTTTGGTGTCCTTATGGCTCAGTGGACCTATGGCTGTGAGTATGGTGAGTACAGTGAATATCAGAACGCAGCCAAGAACGTTTCATATTAGTCACAAATAATAATTTTAAACTAGATAGTATAACTTTATAAAAGTAAACCAATATTTCTATTGGCGGATCCAACGGAAATATTNCGGAAATAACCGAATCATAAATAAGCATTGTCTTAAGCACATCTTNGTAAAGACAATCTTATATCAAATAAGACTTACTTAAAGAAGAATTTCTCGACGAAGATTACCTTATATTGCGACTGTGAATTATATCGTTCTTGAGATGATCTTAATTAAATAAGACCATCTTCACCGAGACAGTCTTAAGCATTATCTTGAGCTTCGACTATGAATACGGCCCTACGACTTAAGAGGGTCCTGGAGCGTACTACATATATCGTGACTACTGTTACCGATGTAAGTGACATCAACCATAGAACGGCGTTAGAGAAATAGGGACATACACGTATAAAAAAAGGTTATATTAGATTTAAACGTATTATAGACGGTGTTTGTGTATTTTTGGTCCAAATCATAGTCTAATATAGAGCCTTCCAACTGATCACGTGACTGCACAGAAATCTTATGGCGTAAACCGCACGCCGTGTGCGAGTTGGAAGGCTCTGGGGGTCGATTCTGTATGTAAAATATAGTGAAAATGCGAAAAGTGAATAGCTCGCGCGATTCAGTAACTTTCACCATAGTGAAAATGCAAGCCATCTCACGGGAGTTTGTTCGGCAAAAAATTTCTTGTCGAATAGTGAGATATGAAAGAGAAAGAGACAAAGAGAAACCATGAGTTACGGACGGCAACATCATCGATTCGAACGTAACGAGATTGTCTTGACTTGAGTCGTGTCTGACTGCATTTAATATTTTGGTTAATATCTCCCACAATTCATTATGTAAATGATTAAAAAATAAGAATTTTTTTATAAATCTGAAATGGCAATTACATAAAAACAATTTTTAAAGCTCGTTGAAAGTTAAACCAATATATAAGGCCTTACGAGCCGTTTCCAAGATGTTGAGCGGAAACTGTACGTGTATATATATATGTATATATGCATATACGTGTAACAAGTTCAACTTGTAAATTTTTTACAAGTGAATATTTTTTGAATTGAAAACTCAATTCTTAAATTCATACGGGATGCTGGATTTGCATCTCACAGGGAAGGCAATGGCACGGAAAGCCGGAGATTCCAGGTTCGACTCCTGAGGTTGAGGAGTTTTTTCGCAATATTTTAAAAATTAGTTAAGGGGGTATCCGGGGTCTGTCATATGTAAGATAAGGCCTTATATATTGTTTTGACAATTACATATTTAAAACCTTCTGTTTAGTAAATAACAATATTTAATAGATAATATTTTAAACCATAACACATTTAGATACTTTTGCATCTTATCAATTTGGTTTTTACACTTTGTTATTTAATGTCTAATTACTAAGTGGTAAAAAATTGTTTTAAAAAACTACAGAAAATAATGGACAGATATTGCGATTAACAGAAACAAATATTATTCAAAATACTTACCATTTTTCGCTTATTTTTATTTTTATATCTTAGGCGACCAAAATCTGGATGTTTATTTATAAAATTTAACGTTATTTCTTTTTGTCTTTCTGTAACATTCATTATTAGTGTTATTTTACGAACGTATTGTTATACCGTGTTATTATTATAACGACTTGACTGTTATTATTATAACGACTTGACTGTTATTATTATAACGACTTAATTGTTTGTTTTTTCTGCACCAATCGCTGCAAAACCGTTTATCGTAGTTGACGTATCCACTGTGTCGGGCTCGTGAATTATGCTCCCATGAATCTAGGGATATCGCATTTTCACCTTGCTCATAACGAATTGAGCGTATTTCTTTACGTGAGATGAATGTGCGAAAAGTGAAACAATTCGACTGTAACAAAGTTACAGAATTGATCCTCTGGGGGAAGTCCGTAAACAACAGAAATGGCAATATACATAGGAGCAATTTTATTTTATTAGTTCGTTCCATAATTCATCTTATAAAAATAATACACGTTGATTGATAATTCTTACTTACAATTTATTATTTCTATTATTAACCATTTGTAAAAGTATTTTATGTACTAACAAAACTTATAAAACTTACTTACTATTCTTCTTTTATTTTCGTGGTTATATCGCAATCTGCCTCTTCCAAAATCAGAATGAGATTGCATAAAATTTACAATAATTTGTTTTTGCTTTTTTGTCACTTTCATTCTTATTTGCTTTTTGTCTCAATTATATTTCTAGTCACCAACTAACTCAGCCGTAACGTAAAAACAAAGACGAAGAAGATGGTAAAGTTTTCGACAAAACGTTTTTCTTCACAATGTCACATTTAGTGATTTCGTATTTTTACTTCGACGTTACAGAATTGCGCGAACAACTTCACGTGAGATAAAACTGCGAAAAGTGAATGATCTGACTTGTGAGTTACAGAATCGACCCCCTGCGACTTGCGTGTAATGTAGAACGGCCTTTGAGATCCATTTTTGTGGGTATGGCGCTAAAACCGTTGTAAGAGGCTGCGATCTGTTTCATACTTAATCGCGCATTTATCTGTAGTATATATCACGTATATTATAGATAAATATGCGCTTAAGCATGAAACGGACCGCAGCCTAAGGCCTGGTTTATGCGAGCAATAACTGTTAACTTATGCCGGAACCGGTAAAGTTTAACTATATGATTTTAATACTTCTGTTTATACGAAATTGCCGAATGTGTATAAACAGAAGTATTGGAATCCTATAGTTAAACTCTACCGGTTCCGGCATAAGTTAACAGTTATTGCCCGCATAAACCAGGCCTAAGATGGCCGCTCTTAGTCTTCTTTCTAAAGGTACCTTTTCATACAGCAGCACGCTGCGGCAGCAAAACGTCACGTGACTCAAATTTTCTAGGACTGCTTCCTAGGTATAGTTGCTGCTCTTACCTAACCTAACCCCATAGACGTATAATATATAGACTGCGTGTTCCCTACCTTTGCCATGTTAGGTCTGGTTTATGCGAGCAAATAAGGCCTTGTTTTGGCCTTGTTTATGCGGGTAATAACTGTTAATTTATGCCGGAATTGGTACAGTTCAACTATAGGATTTCAATGCTTTTGTTATATTCTGTTATGCTTCTGTTAATAAACAGACATATTAAAATCTTAGGCTCGCATAAACCAGGTCTTAGAGTTGGTTTATAATACCCGTAATCGTTAACTTACGCCGGTGCCGTAAAAGTTGGAAAATAGAAAACTCGTACTCCTGTTCATAATTCAATTATGAACAGAAGTACGTACTTCCTATCTTCCAACTTTTACAGCAATGGCCTAAGTTAACGGTTACGGCTATTATAAACCAACTCTTAAGAAAATGTCTTCAACGTTGAGAGAGACAGCTGGTGTTGAACAGTAACCTCATCTTTGTCTAGCAAAGTAGTGGAAGAAAAAGAAGTCTTCGCTGATTGATAGAATAGTAGTGGAAAAGTGGGGATAGAAAAATAGTGGTGGTGAAGAAGAGTGAAAGAGATTAAGAGGTGATGGTAGGTTAGGTGGTATGAAACAGTAGGCCCTGATCCCACCACAGACATTGATAGACAGAGAAAGAGTTACTATTCAAAGTATGTTGTCTCTCTCAACGTTGAAGACATCTTTTCAGCCAAACGCGCAGTCTATATATTATACGTCTATGTTCTCGCTTGTGTGCGTACCCCCACTTAAACCTTCCAGGGGCACGGTGCCATAATTGCAAAGAAGAAGAAGTGCGTACCCCCACCGCTTCGATGTTCTCATTGCTCCCGTTCCGGTTCGATCTTGCAACTCTGAACATAACTAAGGCCTATGTCACACTACGGATCGGGATTGAGATTGGATTGAAATTTGACCTATCAGAAGAAAGAAAACCAATCATAAGTTTGGTAATCTTCGCTCTGATTGGTCCCCATTGCAAATCAATCTTAATCTTAATCCGTGTGACATAGGCTGAAGGGAAACGTCCAGCTAGTAGAGGAAGGCTAATATTACATTTATCGTACAACAACGATTTTAAGTATGTTGAATGGTTATCAGATAGAGGTTTATAAAGAACTTTATTTGATAGCCAATCAATATACTTAAAATCGTTGTCGTACGACGAATGTAATATTAGCCGAAGAGTGTGCCCCAAAAAATCGCAGATGGTTAAAGCCCGTTCTACATTGATTGCAAGCGCAAACGCAAGGTATTGATCTTGTAGAATTGACCAATCACGCTCGTCAATTGGCTGATTTGATCAATACGATTAGTCAATTTTAAGAGCCGTCTACAATGGAGAGTTGTAGGCCGTAATAGTAAGAAATTGACCAATCACAGACAAAGTACAGAAGAATAATCGATTGTGATTTGTCAATTTCTTACTGTTACGGCCTACAACTCTCCATTGTAGACGGCTCTTTACGA
>NW_018023702.1:2346-4110 GCF_002006095.1 Pseudomyrmex gracilis | reverse complement strand
CGCTACGTAGCGCTACGTAGCGCTAGCTTCGGCTAAACACACCCATAGATCATGTTTGCTGAACGGTCTTTAACTTCAGATCTGTATAACATGTCACGTGACCCTACACTGTTTTTTAATAAAGCCTAAACATAACCTCTCAGTGTGTTTATTTATAATAAACTAAACAATGGAAAACAAAATATTACCAAATTATAAAAAAATTAAGTGTTATAATTTACAATTTGCAATGGACAATTTAAATATGATTGTTTTATTTGCTATGAATAATGGCAAAAACAACACTATAGATTTTGATGTTTTCAGAATTCATTTTCTCTTACATACAAATCAAAATTACCCGTGTTTACATTTCTCATATGTGTGTCGCCATATTCTTTTACAACATGTTACGCTTAGGTAGCAGAGAAAAACTTCGATGGAAAAAATGGCGTCCGCTCTCTAAACATGTTGAGTAGCAGTGACTGAGCAGAGTGCGTTCAGCAGATACTCACCCAACAGTTGTATCTGCTGAACGCGACCAATGTAGAACAGACTTGAGAGCACGTTAAAAAAATCATAAAAAAAGATTACCAATATTTGTAAATTATGATCTTATTTGTCATGAGGCTTGTTTATACTGGAAATATAATATAGTATAATAAATATATAATGTATTCAGACTACATATATGTTACTTATTGTTAGTAACAAAATAGAGTTAAAGAAAGGAGTATCAGTAAAACTATCACGAAGTTTTAAGATTTTTAAATTATTTATTAAGACAAAAGTATAACATATTACGCTTGATCACCAGTTGGCATTGACTTTATAATATCCGAATTACCAGGATCTGTAATTGAAAGAGTACAAACACGGAAATATTTGCCACAAGCTGTTCCAAGTTCAATGTTGTTTCCTGTGTAATGATGTACACCAGTCTTAGCTAACATAGCATAGTACTCAATCTCTGACTTCCTGTTAAATTGAGATAAAATTTGTTTAGAAAAAAATATGATTGAAATTAAAATAAATGTCCTATGCAAGAACAAGAGACTACTCCATACCACTCCTAATTAATTTTTTACATGAATTGACATAGTCATTGCTACTGATTGTGTCACTAAAGAGATATTTCATACTTTATTTATACAAATTTAGCAGAAAAACTTGTGCATAAGTTTTACATATGTGCACGCACGCACGCACACACACACTTGCTATGATATTTCTTATGTTTATAATTACTTTAATTTATAAAAGAAATGTCTATGTCAATTTATAAAAGGAGTGTTACTTCTCAGTCTCACCTTAACGGTGGTGTATTGCTAGCGATGATAACCAATTTAGCTTTGCCTTGACGAAGAGACTTCAGAGTTTGCTTATACCCAAGAACATATTTACCAGATTTCATGACAAGAGCTAATCTGGTATTGATGCTCTCTTGAGCTTTTTTCTGAATAAGAATACAAATAAAATTAAATAATTAATTTAAACGAAAAAGAATAAAACTGCATTATAAATTATATATCCAAGGAAAATACAAATACAAAACAAGTGTAAAATTAAACTTTTTTTTCTTATTTGTATATTATAAATGTAATTTAAAAAAATTATAAAGTACAAATAAACCTATATCTTATATAAAATAGATTAATTTAACATAACTTTATATAGATCAATATAGGTTGTATCGCAAAATTCATTGCCAGTACTGAAAATATATATGTACATGGCATACATATATACATATATATATATATATATATAATATATATATATATA
>NW_018023702.1:0-2301 GCF_002006095.1 Pseudomyrmex gracilis | reverse complement strand
TATATATATATATATGTATATATATCATGTGAATTATAAAGTTTCAAGTTTTAGGTACAGTGAATAAAATTAAACACAACTATATAGTCTGATCTTATTTAGAATGTCTTCCATATTCAGATGATCTTTAGCCAAAAGCAGCCCATATACATTTTAAAATAAATAACTTACAACAGTTGTAAATATAAGATCAGAGTATAAATATCAACCATAAAGAGAGCTTTGAAATATTCTACTTTGTGTACTACATACATCTAGTAAAAGAATTAGTACAATTAGAATTTAATTGAGTAGTATATATATGTATTAACAGAATAAAAATGAAATATTGGAAGTTAGTAGTTTCTCTGGAAAACAATAAAATATATGAACACATAGACCAATGCAAAAACTTACTTGTTTTTTCTGAGCTACCATTTTGTTTTAATTGATGATTCTCTGTGAGAGCTGCAATAAAATTTGCAATTATTAAATCTTATGTGCGTTCAGAGGTTATTAATTATAGTTAAAAGAATTTGTAACGCCACATAATAACTTTTCCTCAATTTTTATATCTGTTACTTAATAATTCTCGGCCTCTTACGACTTCTGTCCACACACCAACTTAATTGGATTAGTTGAATTAATTTTTAATCGATATAAATTTTAATACAACTATTACCTTACTTGCTAGCAGGACGAAACTAAAAGAAGAGACGCAGTATGGCGGATGGCGGCAGGTCCACGTGTATCGTAACCATCTATCGGCACAGTATATACAGTAGCGCAACTCTCCCGATTTTGGCTCTGTTCGGTTATTACTGGCAGTACTGAAAAATCTATAGTATACGTGACATGAATCTATAGATTTTCAGTACTGCCAGTAAAAAACGAACGCAGCCTTTATGAAGCCAGCAATAACGCGCATGCGCGAAGTTAGCTAGTTTAAGACCTATCCACATTTAGATGTAGACGCAGACCATAGAGCTTATACTCATGGAGAGGCCCTGCGACCGCAAGGAAGATCGACAAAGAAAGATATATTTTTCTGTTTCAACTGTGGCCACTTCTTATAGAAGAGAATAACAGAGAACCATATATATAATACTTCTATATTGCTAGTACGGTGCCGACCTCAAATGTTACGGTGCAGACAATATAGTAGCCTCTCTCTCGCGTAAGATCCAGCTGCTTTGTGCGCATGCGGTGAACATTCAAGCACGCTTGGGCGTTGGGTGTGTTTAGACGAAGCTAGCGCTACGTAGCGCTAACTTCGGCTAAACACACCCATTTTTCTTTCTCGCGTTATTTCTGTCTCACTTTCCAATGCTTTGTCTCGCTCGCACTCACTTGGTAGATGCGCCTGCGCATAATGACGCTCGACTATCTATGCCCATATTTGGACTTCGTGCGTCTCCCTTTCTCGGGCCTCGTGCCTCTCATTGCGAAGATACGCAACTAGCAATATAGCGTCACGTTCGGAAACAGCACTCGTGTACACACGAGCGTCATTCTATCTTTGTTTTATATATAATGAGTAATAAAGATAAAATATACACTAGTGATGTTTCCGAACGCAGCTTAGAAGTATTATATATATGAATGCTCCCTCCTTTATCTCCATGGTGCTCTCGGTGCTAGCCGGCTCGAGTTTGCAACTATGCTTCCGTCACTACTTGTTGGACCAAACGTTACCTCTTGTTTTTTTTCCTCAATAGATTGACAACAGTACGATTGGACACCGCAAGATTAGCATACTGTACGATTAGTCCAGTCAATAGGGAAAAAATCATGCAAAAATGTTTAACCGAAATCCGATTACATTACCTTGTAGTGTGCGCTTCACTGATGAACCCCTATAGTCGTGCAACCAAAATTTTTTGTCAGCACTTGTTATAAATGATGATTGAAAGTGCTGAAAATGAGTTTTTTGCTTTTATCGAAGAAGAACTGCTAGTTAGGGAAAAAAGTTCTAAATAAAAGTTGTAGGTATTGAAAATATCTTTCGTTTAAGCTATCAATCGAATAAATCGAGCAAATATTTATCAAGATAATTGCAAAAAACACCAAAAAATGAGTGTTTTTTCACTTGTTAATAATCTTTGTAATAATTAGCACAGAGTTTCGAAATTTATCAAAAATATGGCCTTTGCTACCCTTAAAACGTATGCAAAATTTCAGACCGAAACATCGTATAGTTTGTGAATAAATGCATTTGTTTAGCTCAAACACTCTATTTTTGCACTTAATTATGTCGCTTTTTCACAATGATACAGCAACCAGCGTGATCTAGTTTTGTTCTGAAAGAGTTGTACTATTACA
>NW_018023701.1:5061-10872 GCF_002006095.1 Pseudomyrmex gracilis | reverse complement strand
ATGATGATCTCGGGGCGTTAACCCTTCTGATTTTTGCCAATCGTCTTTAGATTTTACTCTCCCACTCTTTACTGATTAAAATTCCGATCTTTCATTTGCTAATCCGATCAGGCGAGAGGACCAATCATCGACAATCATTCCTTCTGACTCGCTCAACATTTGTTTTAACCTTGTTATCTGCACGTGCAATTTCCTGTTTATTTTCGGTGCCCTAACATTCCTTGCTAGAGATTAGCGGACCGCCTAAATTATCTAAGTTTATATTCGTGAACCAAACATCCGGGCTACTTGTTGATTAATTGACCAATACTCATTTGAAAGCCGGTAAGAGTGATTAGATAAAAAATTGCGATACGGATTTTATCTTAGTTCAATAGGTCCTCTGTTTTCTGCTCAAGGATTGTTACTTAAAAATTAATTCTAAGGCGCAAATCTTAAAGCTAGTTTATGTCTGGTTCCAAACAGAAGGGGACCGTGGAGTCCAGGACGTAACACAATCTATTTTGGATGTTACTTTGTGCCCCGGTCTCCCCTATATATATATATATAAGCGTATCATCTTTCGTAGCGTTTCAGAAAACAGTTTCTGTTTGCCAAGTCTGCGCAATCAGAAATTGTTTACGGGGTAAATATGTTACTCATTTTTAATGTAAATCCGAGTTTGCTGCCATCTTACATGTCTATTTGAGTGAGAAAAACAGTTTTATATAGATCCATTTGTGGTCCATTAAATACCTAAAATAGACAATTTTAAAATGTCCAGAAAAGTAACACTGGATATCTTTAGATTCTAAAAATATCAGAAGATATAATCTAAACATTTTAAATATGTACAAAATGTCCAATACCTATGTTTTTAAAACATTTCACATAGCATGGTAAGCAACACAAACGTTTGTGCTATGTGTTTAACTATGCTATGTGAGTCATAGTTACGGTAACCACACGTCCTTTATTTAAAAGGGCAGTCTTTTATTTTACTGCTCTGTCTTTTAGATTTATTGTTTTTCTAAACTGACTATTTTGTCCTTTATTTTATAAAATGAAAGAGTAAATTGAATCTATAGCTGCGTCGTAGATGTGTGTGTGTGTGTGTGTGTAATTTATAATAACTAAAGTTAATTGAACAACAAAATTATGGATTTTTGTCTTTAAATACTAAAAAATAATTTTAGATTTAGAAAAAACATAAACTATTGATGTTAACACATTTAAAGATGCAATTCATAATTTTTACGAAACCTGCATTGATTATTTGAATAACTAGGACGGCTCTTTCGTGGAAATGGAAGTATTTGAATAAGTCCTGTTACGAGAAATTCTTCTGTAGACAAAGATTTAAAAAAGCGTTTTGTTTAGTCATTTTTCTAGTCACTGGAATTTAAATATAAATTACGGCGAACTATTTGATGAAGTTTTGTGTATCAATTGTTACGTCACCACTAAAAAGATAGAAGAATGGAGACATAATGACGACTCTTACCAACGTAGATGAGTTGAAATTGTTAAATATTTTACAGAAAAACACGTATCTTTTAAAAACATTTCAAAAATTGTTGAATTTTGCTTAAGTTTTCCTGGATCTAACGCTCCCACTAAACAAGTATTTTCATTAGTGAACAATATATAGACCAGTAAAAAAACTCACTTAAAAATTGAAACATTGGAAGCATGCATTTATATCAAATGCAACTTTGATATGAACTGTATACATGTTTATGACTTTTTAAAACAGGCACTTGATTTATTTAAAAAAGTTCATTCTTCTGAAAAGTATCACTATTAAATTTTTTTGACTACTAAAAAAAATAATATATTTGTATGATAATATGTGATATTTTTTAAAGTAATAATATTTAAGTAATATATTGTTAAAAATGCTATATATTATATATAATACACTTATATTTTATAAAAAGTGTTAAAAAGGATTTTAATTTTACTATAACAAATAAATTTGCTCTTTAGTATGAAACAATTTCTAAATTGTCCTTTATTTTCTCCAATAAAATATGGTCACTGTAGTTATAGTGCTATCTAGGTAATCACTTTTATCTGAATATATTCATCTATCTATTTTGCTCGATATTGACTTTTCTTATACTTATAATTCATTGAAGACATTCTTTAAATTCTCTTGTTTAGTAGAATAAGTATCTAACATAAAAGTTATTGAATGTAGTCATCCAAGCAGTGGGAGAGGAGAAAGAAAAAATACGGTAAGAAAATATATGTATATAATACTGCAAATCTATAGTACATGTAATGTAAACTATAGATTTTCAGTATTGATGTGGTGTTATAACAGGCCGTCAACACGGCAATTCTTCTAACACTGTAGTGACAATAAATATCCAAAACGCAGTATCTATGTATTGTAACATAACCTAATCTAGAGTGACCTCTTTTTTTTATGTGAGGGAAATCCTTTATGGATACCCTGACCCTTGAGGGGTAAGGGCCAGGGTTATATGGGAATCCCTCTCTCTCCTGTCCTGACGGTCAAGAAGGAGAGGTGTACCCACTAAAACCCTCACGGTGTGTCTTCTCTGCTCTTCGCGAGGAGGGACCCGGGAATTCCTTGTTTAGGATGCACACGGGTCCCTCCTTCGAGCTATGTCTTCTCGGAGAGGAGGGGCTGACGCTCCACCCCTGAATGTTCTTCTTCCTGGCGTCGCAGCGGGACACACACCACCGCGTCGCCCCTTTTCGTGGGGCCGTGTGCAGGACGGGCCAGGAAATCCTGGCCAGTCACGGTCCCCGTGGTGACCCAGAAAACCCATCGGGGTGGCCGGTGCCACCCCGGGAATAAGTGGCCATCGCCTCGTGACTACTCGGTCCGACAGTTGTCCCCCCGGAGCGATAGGTTAACGATGAGGGCCAGCTTTCACCAACGCCCACCGCCCCGGCTCCCCCCCCCATCTCCCCGAAAGGAGAAAGGGGGAATTACTATTGTTGAGACCCTTGGGCTTGAGGACGCGCGTGGGGAGCAGGTGCCACCCGGCAACCCGCTCGCACGCGCCTCCGAGGCCCCCAACGAGGGATGGGAGCTCTTTCCCTCTCTCTTTCTTCGTCCTCCTTCTGCTTCATCACAGTGGAGCAGAAGGAGACAACCGCCTTCCACCGGACCTCCTCGCTGGAGGCCACGCATTAGGCCCTCCAGGGAAAGGTCTGGTCCTATCACCGCGGCCAGCTCTCGGCGTTCATCAGCCCACCGTGGACACTTTTCCACGGTGTGCTCCATCGAGTCACTGATCGCGCCGCACTGGTGGCACCGTGCCGTCGGCTCCTTCCCTATTCAACTCAGGTACTCCCCGAAGCACCCGTGCCTGGTGAGTACCTGAGTCACCCTGTAGGTGAGATGGCCGGCCCCATTCTGTAGCCACACTTCTAAGTGGGGCCGAACCACCGCGACGACCTCTTGGACAGCCGCTTGCGGTTCGTCAAAGTGCTGCTCCCAATCGAGGAGCAGCTGTCGTCGGACCTGGCGCTCCGCGTCAGCGAGATCCCCCTGCAGGATGTTCTCTGCAACGCCCTCCTGTAGCAATTCAACTCGGCGAGAGTACATTTTTGCCAGGAGGGCGAGAGGAGGAACTCCCGCCAACACGCCTGCCGTCTCCGTGGCCACATCGCGGAAGCCGCATATTACGCGGAGGGCGATCGCGCGCTGAGCGGCGCAAGTTGGGCGAACCCGCTCCGCGCCCTCTCTGCGGCCTAACCTAGTGTGACCTCTAACCTAACCTTTTTTTTTTTTTTTTTTTTTTTTTTTTTTTNCACGCCCGGGGTGTACGCTTAGTCTGGCCGCTCCCCGTGGACCTGTCCGGCAAGGGAGACCCTGCCAGGAACCGAAGTTCCTGCCGGCATAGCTCCACGGATCAACACGGCACGCAAGCCCCTCCACCACGACAAGGTGGCATACCCCCGGAGGGGACCTCTAACCTAACCTAACCTAACCTAACCTTGTCACCGTACTCAGAAGAGGGTAGATGCATGGCCGTGGATAAGGATAAAAAGACCAAGGAACAGCAAACCAGAACACCGGGGCAGCCATTGGCCGAGGGAAAAGAGCCAATGATGAAGAGTGATGCGCCGAAGGAGGTGCGCCGAACACCGACTGGCAACAGCGATGTGGACGGCGCTTGAAGGAGCTGAAAAGATAAAAAAACATTTTAATTTTAACCGCGTGTTTTAAGGCTCGACAGGCTTAGGGTAGTCTGCGTAGTGTAAGGCCTAATTTGTTTAGTTTTATTTTTGTTAACATGTTTTGTAACTAGTTATCGTTACGTTCATTGTAAAACGCGGTAAGAACACGAAGTAAGATGCGCCGGAAAAAACAGGCGACGTTTTTATTTTTGTTTGTATTATTTTAACCTTTTTGCTCCGGGGATTTTTCCTTTAAAATTGACCTCGCATTTTAGCTGAAAAAGTTAATAATAACCTGCTACCCTCCCCCTTCAAAGTTAATTTTGAAGGTCAAAGAAGTAACCAGGATTTTTTTCAATTTTTTTTCTAAATTTAGTGCATTAAATTGACCTTATAAACATCTATTACGTTCGCTTTTCTTGCTGGTCCATATATGGACCAGTCCCGGAGCGAAAAGGTTAAAAAGTATCCTATTTTGTACTATTTAGTAAGGATAAAAGTAAAAGGACACAAAGAATTGAAAAAAGCAATTTATTTTTGTTTTTTGTTTTTGGCATTTCTTGACTGACATTTGGAAGTAGCCAAAGCTGGCATCAAGAAAAATTGAAATATTAAGACTTTAGTTTTTTAACCAATCAAAGTAAAGTGACCTGTAAAGGTAAAAAGTAAAGATATACCCTTGAGGAGGCACAGGTATGTTCAAACACACACACACATACACACAAATAAACGTGAAATACGCGACGTGTAAAAAAGGGGGGTATATAAGAAGCTCAAAATTCAGTAAAAGAAACAAACTTCTGGGGTCTTTGGACAGTCTAGGATTTTCCCCAAAACAATGTAAAGTGTAAAATAATTGGCTAAAAAACGTTTTGAATCCGGTAAAAAGGTGTGTTCCGTAAGTAAACCACGATTTCGGAAATCTAGTGAGTTTCCACTAGATTTCAAAAACGGTGGAACGTAAGTCGCGATGACGCGTGTACAAGTCAAAAAATACAGAGCGACAACCAGAAAGAAGAATAATCATATTCTTTTTTCTGATTGGTCGGGTTAACAAGAACATACCTGACTGGGGGTCTTGCTCGCGCAAGCTGCAAGTGCAGCTTAAGAAACTTGCGCGAACAGGAACAGAGAGTGAGTCGTGAGTGTACGTTCAGAGAGAAGCCTGAGAGCGGCCACGGCCATAAGAGTTTCTGTCATAACTTTTCGTGGACATGGTTCTATTCCGTGCTAGGCTGTGTTCAGTTAAGCAAGATGGAACGAACTAATGCAGGAAATGCAGGAAATACAGGAATTGGAACTAATGAATTCCTGTATTTCCTGCATTTCCTGCATTAGTTCGTTCCATCTTGCTTAACTGAACACAGCCCTAAGTTTGTGGACATGGTTCTATTTCGTGCTATAAAAACACCGACGTGGTGGGGATACGCACACAAGCGAGAACCGTCGTCCATATATGTAATACTCCTATATTGCTAGTACGGTGCCGACCTGAAGCTCACCGTTACGGTGCAGACAATATAGTAGCCTCTCTCTCCAGCTGCTTTGTGCGCATGCGGTGAACATTCAAGCACGCTTTCGCATTTCTCTTTCTCGCGTTCTTTCTCTCACTTTCCAATGTTTTGTCTCGCTCGCACTCACTTGGTAGATGCGCCTGCGCATAATGAC
>NW_018023701.1:0-3896 GCF_002006095.1 Pseudomyrmex gracilis | reverse complement strand
TTTTATGTGTAATGGCCCTTACAGGATAAAGAAATTTTTGAATTTCTAGTACTTTTCTATTCTAGGCCAATCAACAAGCTTAAAAACTTTGTTGACAAATAATTTGCATTTCTACAAACATAATAGTATACTTCGATAAATATTATACGTTTTTTACGTATTTTACCGTAAAAAACTGTAAAATGTAAAAAACTATAGATAATGCTCGAATAACCCAACCCTGGTCTGCACACTTCCACGAGCGCACACGGACAACGGTCTCGCCGTTTTCATAGCACGGAATAGAACCATGTCCACAAACTTAGCACGGAATAAAACCATGTCCACGAAAAGCTATGACAGAAACTCTTATGGCCGTGGCCGCTCTCAGGCTTCTCTCTGGTACGTTGAACCTTCGCGGGCGCGAGATGGGTTAAAACATAAACGCCGCGAATTAACAAAGGTGCAAGCACTTGTTAACGCTAATTATGCGATCCGCGCATATAGTAACAATTAGTGTAAGTGTTATATTAGTTGTAAGACTATATTTACTGGAAATAAATATATTGGACATATACTTACGTGAAATACGTGAAGTTAATACTTACCTCTTGTGGACATTCCTATCCTGGTCGAAAAACCTAAAAATAAAGGGAAGGAAGAAGCATCGAGAGAGAAGGATAGACGATGGTGCAGGATCGTCGTCAAATAAGCACCTGGCGACCGTGAAACATGGAATAAGTAAGTACTTTTATTAAATATGTGTAAAAATCCGGTCACAACCTAACCTAACCTAGAGTGACCCAAAAGCGTTTCAGTGCAATTTTTGTTCATAGACTTATATAATAGACGGAACATTTATATGACAAAGTTGAAGATAACATTAAAGGACAGAGATAGTGCTAGAGTAGTTGTCTCTTTCTCTTACAATAAGAGCGGTGGGGGACCAATCACCTTAAGCGCATAGACATATAAGTCTATGCTTAGGCGTAAAGGACCATTACGTTTGACTTGTGTGCTCGAGAGGTTATAAAGGTTCGAGTCTTGTATGGATATAATTTTTTTATTATTTTATTTATGTTTTTAAAGAAAAACAAGTTGGTTACACTGAAGCATAAACAACTGTTGTTAATTAAAAATAGCTTAATTTAGAGAAAATGTAAGTTAAAAAATATGTAAAATTAAATTCTATAGAAGTATGAAGTAAATTACATTGTAAAAAGGTCTACGAATTGTTAGTGTTAATAGCGCTTGCCAAGTCTCTCAACAAGTCTATACATGTTACATGCATACTATCACTTCTCACTATCACTCTCTCTCTCAACTGACTCTTGGACGTCTATCTTCGTTGCTCTCGGCCGCGGTCACCAATCAACTCACTGCTAGAAAAGAAGAGAATTACTCCACGACTATTTCTGTCTCTTTTAACGAAGCTTCAGCTCCTCTTATACGAATGTTCTGTCTATTATATGAGTCTATGTTTTTGTTACACTCGTGCATAGGCGATTCGTGCCTGAGACTGCGGACGTGCTGCATCGTCAGAGCGCTCACTTTGCATATCTTTCCTTGTATCGTATTCCTTACTGCTTTGCGGGTATAATTACAGCGTGCTTAGTAAGTATAGCACCTTTTTTGCTATTTGCGAATAGATATATTCTGCTTGTAGACATTTTGTGGTCTTGAGTTGGATATAACCTTGCTTGGCGGTTTCTCGCCAAAAGTTATACTTCCTTAATACTGACCCTGTACGGGTCCAGATCTATGTCTGTAGCTTCTAACTTGTCGAAAGCCACTTCTAGTATGGAGGTGGAGGTAGCTGTTGAGTCAGCACCGCCGAACCTTGATCCCGGGTTTGTCCGGGATTCCCCGGGCTCTGCGGGTGGTTTAACCTCAAATGTCTCTGCGGAAAAGGATTCTCAGTTATCTCACGCCGCCGGTAGGGTTGCTCTCCCTAGTCGAGTCAAAAAAAGACATGTTATCGATGATTCATCTCTTTTAAAAAAGGCATACTCTTCGCTAACGGAAACTCAGAAGACTCTCGCACTAAATAGATATAAGCCTGAGTCGACTGGGCCGTATCTTGCATATCAAATGTGTCTATCTTGGTGACACTAGCGGGGCTGAAAATCTAGACTCGAGTGGTGGCAAAGTGTCTACCAGTGCCTTGAGTGTTCTAGGCATAGGAAAAAGACTAAACAAATTTTTGTACAAACCGTTTAAACATGCGTACGACTTGAAGTCAATTGAGAACAATAAGTTTTCGGTGGTTTTTTCCTCCTGGAAGGAGGCAAACAAGTTCGTAGATCTCTTCCCTACTGTAGGTGAGAAAATTACCCCCTCGGGAGGCTGGCTTGCTTACGTGCCAAGTTTTAAGGTTGTTAAACAGTGTCTTCTCAGAGGGGTGGATGAGGACGATACCGCGGAGGAGGTACTTTCTAATATTAAACCGCCTCCGGAGTGGGGTGCCTCATGAATCCTACCATTTGAGGCTGTTAGGCTTCAACGCAGGGTATATAATGGTGACAGTTCACCACCAGTGCTAGTTAACACTAACAGCTTTCTCTTGCGTTTCAGGACCAAGATTGTACCAACGTCGTGCATATATATGGAAAAAAGATTTTTCCTACAACCCTATATATACAAAGTCCGGCGCTGTAGTTACTGTCAGCGTTTCGGTCATACAGCGTCTTCGTGCAAACAGTCTTCCTCTAGTAAACAGTTCTGCGAATGTTGCGGAAAGTCAGGACACTCTAAGTTCGACTGTTTAAGCGACAAATTCGAATGCATCAATTGCATCAGACTCAAACATAAATACTACAAGCACCAAACCTCGGATTCAAAGTGTCATGCTTATGTGAGATAAAAAAGCATACACAAGTTGATGGCGACAAAGGATCTCGTTTAAAGAGGCGTCAGTTCTCTTTGACAGAGGAAGCGTGTCTAGCGCTTCTTGGAATAAAAAGCCCTCAGTACCTTTGCCGACATTTGGTGAAATGATATCAGGTGAGATATTCAAGTTTACTGCTTCTCCTGGGTTTGATGGTGACGAGCGTAGGCTGGACCCTGATTGTCCGCCGACGTACCGAGGAACTGACAGTAGGGCACTTTTTGGTAGTGCTGGGCAGAAATGCCAGTTTGTAGACTCAGTAAGCACGCAGCAGCAAGTGGAGAGAAAACACACACAGGCGAACAGCCGTATACGTGTGCGTTCGGTGTTTCGGCCAACGTCAAGCAAAGAAGAAGACGGACACACATAACTCGTGTGCGCTTTCTTTCTTTCTTAATAGCAATAGCAGAGAGAAGCCTGAGAGCGGCCACGGCCATAAGAGTTTCTGTCATAGCAAAATCGCCCCGTACACTAGCGAATGTCCACGGGTGGTTAGGTGCGTAGTTCCAATGTGGACATTGGAACGTAGTCCACATTGGAACTACGCAGACATGTCCACGAGCGACTTGTCGATACGTATGGCTATGTCCACGCGTGGACATGGTTTTATTCCGTGCTATGTGCTGTGGACATGGTTCTATTTCGTGCTATGTACACGTCGGTATACAAGTCGGTACAGACTTGTCGCGTATGATAACGTGAAATGCACTTTCTCAAGATATACAGGGTCGGGTTGTTCCACTTTCAGATAAAATATCGGACAATTTATCTAATAATTAATTATCATTTATTTTTCCACGTTATTTATCCCATGATATCTCAATTGTAAATAGAAAATGTTACAATGAAAACCACGGAACGAATCATTTGTGAATTAAGAAGAAAAAACATTTAATAAAACTTATAGTTCAATTTCGAATTTTGTAGAGTATTAATAGAGAAATAATAGAGAAAAAATGATTACCTGACATTGTTCTCATAGATCAATCGAAGTACTTACAAAAGAAAAAAGATTAATGAGAAAGAACTT
>NW_018023700.1:8222-10474 GCF_002006095.1 Pseudomyrmex gracilis | reverse complement strand
CAAGATTGAAACAATTTTTTGGCAGTTATTTAAATTATTATCAAAGTAATCTTATAAAGAATAAAAAAATATAGATCCGCATCGGTAGCTGTCTTTTCTTACTACGCTACTGTATAAAGATAGCTTTTGTAGTTCGGCGATATTCTGTTTCAGAAATGCCGCGTTTTATAAATCGCGATATACAAAGCTCGTATAAGCACGCATACTGAAGAAACGAAGTACTTAGTCTCCATTATAATTTGTAAATCGCGTTCTATTGAATTCGCGGTCTACGAAAGGTATCTCTACTGATAGAAATACGGTTAGTGATAAAAATATGACTTTTGAAATGTAAATTTTCACTGTTCAATATGCGAAAACGTTCATATACGAGATGTTTTATTTGAGATAGTCAGTTCAATATTTGTTTTTTTGAAACAACTACATTGAATAAACTATAAACAAATTTTGAAACTATTTAAAAGTGATTGCAGCACAGACTCAAAGAGGATTACATTTGTACTGTCTACGATTGAAAGTGATTGTTGCTTTGTAAGTTTTTCATACATCTATTTTTATAGATATGTAATGTTGAAAGCAGCAATTGCGAGTATGTCGGAAAAAAGTTTCATGGGTTGGCTGTTCTCAGGTTTTTCTGTGACATATACAGAAATCAAAGCAAATAGACGCCTGAAAACTACACTAAGTTCAATAAAAAATGAAACGGACAAAAACTTGTCTGTTTTGCGCATATCTCGTATCAGAAAGCCATCTTACTTTACAGCCATTGGATGTTAGCAAGTATCCCGCCAATTTAACACAAACCGCTATGACCACTTTGCACTCTTTACTTTTCTTATGCAAAGACCGATTTTCTTTTCTTGCTGAACTCAGTAAAGATTGCCACATACACAAAGACAAATCAAATAGTAGAATATAGTGATTTTTAATCAGGGCTTCTTATCATCTTCGATTTTGAGTGATACTTCGATGTAAATCTGTAGAGTTAGTTGTGGTACAAAAGAGCGCTATATCTGCGCCATTGCATCTCGCCCTATGTTTATTGCATATTAGATATAATACAAAGATAGAATGACGCAATAATTCTGATAGCGCGTCTGTCGATAAAGTCTTAACGTATTGTATTTGTAAGTAAATATCTATTATTTTTTAAAGTTCGAGTGCGCGCGCATCTAGTGTACTGCATGTTACATGACGTTTCAATAGGTCCATTAAGAAAGATATATGTAGAGTTTTAGAGTCTTCTGTAGTATTATAAAAATGGTTATGAGTCTAAATAAAACAATAGATAACAATTACGACAAATGACATTATTTGTACATTTCGAGAAGTTTTCATAGAGAAAGTTTATAACACCAAATATTATTATAGAAATAAAATTACTGTAACATTGTATTTTTCAAAAAGACACGATAAAAGTAGCAAGCAATAAAGTTNCGTGTAAGATAACACATTTATTCTTAGAGTATTTGTAGTAGATACAGCAAAAAAACATGATCACATTATTGTACATATAAACATGTTCACATATAAACTTGGTAGAAAATAACGTACATTGTTAAAAACTTAAGAACTATTAAAAGTACCAACAGAAATAAAGTGCAAATGTTATTTTTATTATAAATAAAACTTTTGTAACAAAAATTATTTTATAGTTAAAACATAATAAAGTAAAACTACCGTAACTTTTATTGTTTTATAAGTATTAGTAATAGTCTTAATCAATAAATCTTTTGTTAAACTTAACATTAAATACATTATAATCTTATGTACATATGTTGTAATGTTTTACTATGTACTTAATATATATTTAGTTTTTGTGCAAAATGCTTAATGAATACTTAACTTTACAACAATACTTTAATTAAATAAAATATTATAAACTATTTCTTTTAATACAGATCTAATTTTCTTTTGTGGACAAATTGCGCGTATTATTAATTATATTAAAATCCGTAAACTGTATTACCGATTTTAAATATAAGTAATAAATATTTTTGGTTGTCATAAAAGAAACCTTTACTTATTAAACACAAGTCACATAAGTATTGAGAAATACAAATAATTGGTAGCATTTGTTCCTTTAAGATAAATAAAACGAGTATACAAGTCTAACATTAAATCTCTGTAAATAAACGCATTTTACGGCTTGTAAAGAAGTTATTTTTTATTTTAACTAGAAAAGCACGACGATCATCAACTTTTTTTTCACGGCGTAAATCACATAAGATGGCTGAAACAGATTACAAAAT
>NW_018023700.1:5798-7827 GCF_002006095.1 Pseudomyrmex gracilis | reverse complement strand
TATACGTACCATCGACAGGCCTTCGTCTGAATATATGTTGTTAATAAGACAGTTTATTATTGCATCTATGTTATTGTCGCTATTACAAGTAACAATGACAACTAATATGTAAAATTTATTTGTTTACGTAACAAGTATATTATAATACATATATATATTATAATACAACATATATATTATAATACAACATCGTATATGCGGCACATGGATTTCATATGCAGTCTATATAGAACGTAACTACATTATGTAAATATGCAAAAGTCTATACACATACAAAAAGAATGGTTTACCTTCCTATGTTACGTATTTCTTCTAGTATAGACCTCAGCAACGCAAGAGTTTTTGACTGCCTCGCATAAATATTAAAAAAAAAAGAAACTCTATCACTTTTCTTTAAATCTACAATACGTTCACAAAATAGTAAAAAAGTCGTTGCAAAAAATTTAAAAAATAAGAAAATATTCGAATATGCAAAGTTTAACACAAGGTAAGAATTTAAACATTTCTTCCTCCTTTGACTGCGTTTCATACATGGTTTTTAGTGTATACCATATAGAAGAGTTTTCATACAAGAAATTTTCTATCATTAAACTCTGGCAAAATATCCACTTCTGCCAACTTGGCAAAAGTCTGCAAAGAAACAATATATATATACCTTTACTCAAAGAAGAGAGAGAGAAGAAAATAAAGAAATCACTAGTCGCGATAATGTTTTTTTTGTAACAACAAGGGCAACAACGACAACAAAAATACTAATAGTAACAATAATAAGAACAATGTAAAAGTTGTGTGATAATCGTATATAAGCGTAAAACAACATAACTACAATCAGGTAACGACTTTAATATTATTATTTTGCTATTAAGTCAATAACGTACCTGTTTTATGCAGGATTTTGTATGTGCCACGTTAATTGAGCCATAACAATATCTTTGCACTTTATGCTATCGTGAATACACGACCATTTTAACACTTCGTAATATAAGTGATTAATGACATTATTTTTGGAAGAAGGTGTATGCAACGAATACTCAAGAAACTTGTTCAATACATACAGAATCATATTTCACTGTTTTTATCAAACGCTTATGTACACGTAAATGTTTCTTCTTCTTTATCTTGAACTTATACATTTTTGAAAAAGCCAGATACCTAATATTATTTACTATTTGTGTAATGTATTACAGGGGTTTTTGCAACATATTTACGGGCATATTTGTCAACAAACTTTTTCTAATATTAATAATTTATCTAATATTAATAATTTATCTTTTTATCTTGTGTCTCTTTTTGATTTGGATTTTTATGTTTCAAACAATTTGTTTATTTATAATCTTTTATACAAAATTTTTTGTGTATTGATTGCTAAAGTACAAACTAATGTAACAAAGTTCGGTAGATTATACTATAAGAATAATTTAAGAAACTCAGTTATCATTTAATTTTATCTGTTTTTAGCATTTAATTTATTTATTAATTTAGTACTATTTACCTTGATGTATGCACTTTCTGAAAACAAGAAAAGCATTGATAAGTACTCAAAAGCAGTAAATATAGGATACCAAGCTATGTAGGAATTGTTCACGTAAAATACACTGTTGGCAATATCAAAAAATATGTCTAGATTATCAGTACTATTTAAATGAAAATTTTCATTATAATCTGTATTTTGTACTAAAAAATAAAAGGCATTGTCGAGAATTTGAGCTAATGAGACGTCAGATAAGAACAACATCTTAGATGTACGTTTCAAGAAGAGAGCAATATTCTTCCAAGATTTACGATCGTAGTTGACGCGATATCCTGCAACAATTAAGTGTTAGTAAGAGTGACAAAAGAAAACAGTGTGAATATTAGAAAGACAAAAAAAGAGATAAAAAACAATAAAACAAGAAACAGTAAATATGATACATTGACGAAAATTTAAAAGGTAGTATGTAAAAGCAAAAGACAAAACTAAATAATACATGTGTGTAAAAATATTACCAGGTACATCTACAAAAATGATAGAATCATCTTCTTCAATATT
>NW_018023700.1:0-5428 GCF_002006095.1 Pseudomyrmex gracilis | reverse complement strand
TAGATAATATTTTCTTCACGTTTTGACGATACCGTATAATATGAAGTACACAAGTATAAAGTTTGCACAAATTATGATAATTTTTATACTCACGTGTTATGATGTATGTTTATGGCTTCTCTAAACATGGAGTTGTATAGAACATATTTGTCCATGTCAGTGACCATGTAAAATATACTGAGTGCTACAAAATAATTCCGATTGTATAATAAGTTTAAGTTTATACTTAAAAATTTATCTATATTAATGGCTGCAAATTTATATATTATTATTTATTATTATTATTATTATTATTATTATTATTTTTATATATTATTTATATATTAATAAATGTGATTCTCTTACCACTTTTTCGCCACAATTCGCTAAAAATTAAGCTTAGAGATATGAACGTTGAATTTTCTTTACCTGGAAGATCATGTGTAACATATGCTTCTATAAAATCAAGAATTTCTTGCCGTGTTTGGACTAGTAGCGACTTCAGTAAAGATTGACCGAAAATCTACGCAATAGTTTCCATAATTATACAAATTACTTTCATAATTTTACTTTCATAATTATATTATTTACTTAACTCAGCTATTGTACGCACATACAATACAGTTTTATGTAATAATACAGATTGACCTGTACAGATTGATATGTAATAATACAGATTGAATAATACAGTTTCGAAAAAAGCAAAATCTATGACATCTTTTAGTAAAACATTTCATATTAAAAAAGCAGCGTAGTACCAGTACAACACATTTTTTAGTATAAAGTAAGATACAAAAACTTTATATGAGCATATACTAACTTTATATATAACAAAATATTAAACATTTCTAAAAAAATTTGTGATATTTAACACAGACGTTATATTGGTTTTGTGGTTTGTACATACATAGTTTACACGCATTACTCCTATATGTTTCTATATGTAAAAATGTAAAACTGTGTATATATCGACACTTTCTGCGTATATGAATATAAGTGTCACAGACAGTTGTGTTCCAGATAAACTAAAAAATGAAACAAGCAAAGCAAGATGTATAAATCAAACACAGTCGCAATCGGATGCAGTTTTAATCGTACACAAGTTGAAACAAACACGAGATGAAAGAGACACACGATAGTCTCAATCAGACACAATAGTATTAAAACAAGATTACTTTTTTTATGTTCTTTTTGTGTTTTAAACGTGTAGTCAAAGGCAGCCTGCACTTCCTTTTCGATTTGAGTGAAAAGTTGAAACCTATATGAAATCTTGCTTTAATTTTAGTTACGTTGCTTGTCAATGTTTGCCAGTATAATATGTCAAGCGTTGTGTGTCCGATTGAAAATGTCGTGTATCCGTCTTAACTTGTGTTCAATCGTAACTGTGTCCAATTGTCTCAGTTCTGTGTCCGTATCTTGTCGTGTGCGATTGAGTCTGTGTCTAATTTACACATTTTGCCGTATCCGTTTCATCTTGTGTCTATCTGAAACTCACACATATATTTATAGTTTATTGTATAGTGATAGTCAAAATTAACGTTGTTATGATAAACAAATAATAAAAAAATATATTTTTAAGTAAAATATTCATAAGGTAAAATCGAAAAAAAAGCTTCTTTATTCAGAAAAACATAAAGTGTTAAACTGTTGACCTGCTGTTTTCTAATATAAATAAATTTGGGGTTTGAAGTTATGGGGTAAATGTAGAAAGTGACGATACTGTATATACTCATAAATATATACATATACATATGTATACATAGAATCTAATACATACCTATGTGCTGATACTAATTTTGGATCTTAATAAAAATGTAAAGAGTAATATTACAACAGTGTTACACAGAAATAATACATTAGTGTAAATATATATTAGTAGAAAAAAGTTTATTATAAATAATATTTGTGTGGAACAAACCTTTTAAGTTACAAGTGTAAACGACTATGATAATGTATGAATTACCTAATCGATAATATACACTCCTTAAGATGTTGAAAAACCTTCCATAAACCAAGAATCAGACTGTTTCAATGTAGGTAACCAATCACTAAACATTTCTTGTATTACATTACGTGCTAGTAAACATGTTACTTTTTTTTTGTGCAAGTGAGTTTATTTTTTCATTGTATGTAATTTCAGCTTCACTGAAAAACATTGGTGTTAGTGCAATCGTGTCATTTTTGGTACATCTTTTTATAAACTCGTTGTATTGTCTTGAGTAGTATCTTACTTGAAGAAAACATGATTTTTAGTTATTACACTTTCGTAATGGCTAGAATTGATTGGAAGTGCTGCATAAATTACACGTGATCATGATACATTTTTTCAAGTGTTTTAACATGATGCTTGATATTTGTAATAAGAGATTTTGCATATAACATTGTACTTTTCATTTGTACTTTGTTTATTATAATGTTTACCCAAAAAAAAGAAAAGGAATTTGCTACGGTAAAAGGTACGACTGCTATTGTTACTACGTGAGTAGACATTACTGTAGGTGTAGAAGGAAAGTATGTACAGGATATATTTCCTTCAACACTTCTATTACCAGGCATATGTGACAAAGCAATTTCATCGTTGTTGTGATAAATGCGAATACTAATTGTGGCCTTAATTGCTGGGTTTTTCCAATATGGAAATATCCATTCAGCGGGAATACGCAACAAAATCAAATATCTATAGAATGAAAAACGTTGGTGCTAGAGATAAATAAGTAAGTTACTACAAAAACTATTTATAATTCATATTTTAATTTAAGAAAAGTAATTTTTCATGCACGAATTTATTATTAACTTACTCTGTTTCTTCAGATTGCTGGACATATAAAAAAACCGTTGCAACTTTTTCTAAACTGCAATTATATTTCGCATGTATCCAATATTTTTCACTTTGTAAATATGTTATTTGGTTGTTGATTTTAATATTCTCGCGATTCAGGAAAAAGATTGTGATGTCTAAGATGTTGAATCGATCTTTCGTAAAAAATGACATCAAATTTATTTTTAAAGACAAAAAAGTAAAATTATTTCGTATATCACTATTGATAGAGATTTTCGGTTGATCACGATAAGGTCCGAAATATAATTTTATTCTTCGTGGAGTACATGTAACGTTTATTTTGACGCGAGATTCAACACATTTTTTTATATCCATAGTACATGTAAAACAAAAATGATTGGTCGAATTTTGTCGACTTACCGACTGAGTTTACATCTTTTGGCGTCAGATTGTAGTACCTAATATTCGTTTAATATAAAAAGTGATGCAGTTTGTACGTAGAAAACCATCTGCGTCTTGTTTTCGGAACAACATAAAGAACAATATAAAGCAAATTCGAGACACAAAGTCGCGTTGCATCAGCCATGTTGGTTGGATGTGCGTAATTCTACTGTGAATATTTTTGGACACTTTTAGCATATATTTTTGCTAACATTCTTTATATCTACATTCAGACACAGACTGGCGTATGAACTAACCGATTTCTCGGTTCAAGAGCCACAAGCGCACCAAAACCAAACCAACAATATAAAGCTCTCAGAAATGCGTTTAGAAGTCTAGTATGAATAAATAGTGTGCGTGAATAATTTCAAAACAATATTGGAATACACACACTATTTATTCATTATTTCACGCACACTATTTATTTACGCTAACCTTCTAAAAACATTTCTGAGAGCTCTATATTGTTCTTTATGTTGTTCCGAAAACGGGACGTAGTTGGTTTTCTACGTACAAACTGCACAACTTTTTATATTAAAGAATTATTACTACGATCTGACGCCATACGCCGTAATTCAGTCGATAAAACCGATTCAGTTAAGGATCTCTTTAACTTTTACATCAGATTTCTATGATTTTAATTCCACTATAGCACTTAAATATTTATTTTTTAACTACCTCGAACAGTAGTTCCAAAGGGTGAGAAGGTCTATTTTAATTATTTATGATTTTAATGTTTTCAAAAATCTTACCATAGCGTTTTTCATGACACTACCTAATGTTATAGGATGTGACCGGCCCAGTGGTCTCGCGGCCTGAGTGCAAGGGCTGCGAATCTAGAGGTCCCGAGTTCGAATCCACCTAAGGATTTTTTCCGGGCCGGTCCTTTTCAACCGGGTTTATCGGTTGATCGGCGAACTTTAATCGGGCCTCTAATAGTTAATTCGGGTGTAAGTTCCCGAATTGTTATGTTTTCAAATTAATGTCTTCAAAAATCTTACCATAGCCTCTTTCATGGCACCTACTACCTAATGTTCTAGAACATAATTCTAGGTATGTTTCTTTCTCCGGTGAAGTGGACATACATGTTTCGTCTGTCGTATTGACAGAAGAAACATCCTTTTATATCCATAGTACATGAAAAACAAAAATGATTGTGATTAACTTTTACATCAGATTTCCATGATTTTAATGTTTTTAAGAATCTTACCATGTGTTTCATCGCTCTAACTAATATTACGGGATGTAGTTGTATATAGTTGTCGGATGTAGTAGACGGAAACTGTATAAAATATTAAATTGATGACTGATTTTTAGACAATCCATTTATCAGATCAGGTATGAATTAGCTTATACTTTCCAAATGCTGACACACGTGACTGGCCCAGTGGTCTCGCGGCCTGAGTGCAGGGGCTGCGAATCTGGAGGTTCCGAGTTCGAATCCGCTTACCACCTAAGGATTTTTTCCGGGCCGGTCCCTTTCAACCACAAGTTTATTGGTTGATCGGCGAACTTAATATCAGAGAAGATAATGTGTGTCATATAGCCAACACAACCGTGCAGGTGGCTGAAAGGCACGTTAAATACCCGAAAGAAAAAATAAAATATTGTTGTCTTATCATGTGACAACGCGTTCGTTATGACGGGCAAATATTCGTCATTTAAAACAAAGCTTGAGACAATGTGCAAAAATTTATTGACATTTCCATGTCCTTGCCATGCCTCTGCGCTAATTGCTAATGTTGCATGTAATAAGATTCCAGAGGAATGCGTAAGGCATTCCTCGCCTTTTATTGCGAGGAATTCGTAAAGAAAGTAGCAAGTTTCATTAATAGAGTAGTCCTAAGCGATCTGCTATTTTTGAAGAATTTAGTGAATGTTTTGAAGAAACAAACAACAAAATTCTAAAGTTGTGCGACACACGATGGCTTTCTCGACATTTATGTATTAAAAGAATTTTAAAATCTTGGGATACTATTAATAATTTTTTAACATAAATATTAGTAAATGATAAAACGCAGACTGGAGAAAATTTATTATGTGTGATGCACAAACCTGATGTAAAAGCCTATTTATTATTTTTAAAATATATTTTACATTTCTTTAATTGGTTTAACGCATTTTTTCAAGCTCTAGAAACAAACATACAAAAACTACAACCAAAATCACTCGAATTGCTAAATATTATATGTAAATATTTTTTACATCCAGAGCTTTTGCGTAATATAA
>NW_018023699.1:8415-10457 GCF_002006095.1 Pseudomyrmex gracilis | reverse complement strand
GTGCAGGGGCTGCGAATATGGAGGTCTCAAGTTCAAATCTCATCATCACCTCAGGATGTTTTCCGGACATAATACCTTTCATCGAGTTAATCAGTTGATCGACAAACTGAATCAGGTCTCCAAAGATTAAGTTGAGTGAAATCTCGAATTAATTCCCCTCTTACGATGTGCTATTAGTTTTTTTCACGTTAATCACGTTACGTCAGATTAATGACGTAAGTAAACGTCATTAACATGACGTCATTTTTGACGAGACAAACTCACGTCGTCATTACGTTAATATCACATCATAAACTAACGTCAAACTGGTCAAAAACTGACTTTATATTAACGTCATTATATTATAACGTCAGCTAATTGCCTGGGGTAATTTAACAACACTTTCCAGTACTATTA
This sequence comes from Pseudomyrmex gracilis, assembly GCF_002006095.1. NCBI lineage: Eukaryota > Metazoa > Arthropoda > Insecta > Hymenoptera > Formicidae > Pseudomyrmex > Pseudomyrmex gracilis. The sequence goes on along the minus strand of NW_018023699.1, from coordinate 10,061 downwards.
CAATGTTACGACTTTTCTCATCTTTAAAATAAAACTGACGCGTAATTTATTCATATTTTTAATTATATTCAAATAAAAGAATTATATTTTTTTACCATTAAATTTTATTTCATAACGAATATTAAATTTATTAATCCATTTTATATTCTAATTTTAACAATGTAACTCATCTAAATCTTACCTAACCTAAACTTTGATTTGAATTACAATAAAGTTTAACATGTTTTAAATAAAATATTTATTAATTTACTCTTCAAAAAACAACATGACAAAGAAACAACTAAATTAAGTAAAATTTTTCGTAGAATATCACTTACTTGACAAGTTTCTGTAACTATAAGAATACTGACAAATTTGTTAAATTTAATGATTTAACCATTTAATCATTTAATTTAACGTAATAATTAAAATTATAAAGTACGACTATAAGGCCAATACAAGCCATTCTTAGGATGTTGAGCGGGAACTTGTACGTGCATCCATATATGTATACATCTATAACAAGTATTACTTGTAAATTTTTACAAGTAATTTTTTTTGAATTAAAAATTTAAGTCTTAAATTCATACGGGATGCGGGATTTGCATTTCACATATGAAAGACCCCAAATACTCCCCTAACTAAGTTCTTAAAATATTGCGAAAAAAACTCCTCGGCTAGGAGTCGAACCTGGAATCTCCGGCTTGCCGTGCCGTCGCCTTCCCTGTTAAGCCACCGAGGCACTTGGAGTTAGTCTCGCAAAATACAGGGTGTCCCAGAATTGCCGTACAATCTCTCGTAGGCAGGTAGAAGGAGTAAAACTGAGTCAAAAAGTCCTGAACCATTTTTTCTATTATTTATAATAAAGGAGTAATTATTGAGTAAACCAGGCCAATCAGCGCAGACCTTTAGCCAGGCGCACGTCAGTGAGCCGCGCGCCTGGTGTGTGTGAGTGCTTACTGACGTGTGCCTGGCTAAAGGTCTGCGCTGATTGGCCTGATTTACTCAATAATTACTCCTTTATTATAAATAATAGAAAAAAATGGTTCAGGACTTTTNGNCTCAGTTTTACTCCTTCTACCTGCCTACGAGAGATTGTACGGCAATTCTGGGACACCCTGTATATATACAGGGTGTCCCAGAATTGGTTTAACATCTCTTGTAGGCAGGTAGAAGGAATAAAACTGAGGTGAAAAGTCCTATATCATTTTGCTAGATTCGCAATAGTTACTGAGATTTTAATTAACATAAATTAATAAATATTTTATTTAAAACATGTTAAACTTTATTGTAATTCAAATCAAAGTTTAGGTTAGGTAAGATTTAGATGAGTTACATTGTTAAAATTAGAATATAAAATGGATTAATAAATTTAATATTAGTTATAAAATAAAATGTTAATTAAAGATCCGCGAATAAGCATGCATTGGGCTGTCTTACGCGCGTAAGACTGCCCGCCGCGCTTCGCGCGCTAACGGTGTTACCCATAGCGACATATAAGAGGAGCTAATATAACAGCATATACTATAACATATACATATTAAAATATAATTGTGTGAAGCGCGCCGGGCTGTCCTACNCGCGTAAGACAGCCCGATGCACGCTTATTCGCGGATCTTTGTTAATTAAAATCTCGGTAACTATTGCGAATCTAGCAAAATGGTATA
>NW_018023699.1:3173-7695 GCF_002006095.1 Pseudomyrmex gracilis | reverse complement strand
TATTGTAAGGCTCGTGAAAATTTCAAAAGACTTTAAGAATATTAAACTACAAAACAAAATGTTATCAGCATATAATGTTAATTACAAGTAGAAATCACTCAATTAAATATATTAATTCAAGTATATAAAAAACTTTTTTTAATGACGAAACTTTATCCTATTGTAAATAAAATACTTTTTATTAAAGTAGAAGTTTTATATTAATCATTATGTAATTTAACAACACTTTCCAGTAACATTACAATGGTACGACTTCTCTCATCTTCAAAATAAAACTGACGTGCAATTTATTCATAGTTTTAATTATATTCGAATAAAATTATTTTATTTTTTTACAATTAAATCTTATTTCATAAATAATATTAAATTTATTAATTCATTTTATATTTTAATTTTAACAATGTAACTCATCTAAATCTTAACTAACCTACACTTTGATTTGAATTACTATAAATTTTAATATATTTTACATAAAATATTTATTAATTTACTCTTCAAAAAACAACAATACAAAAAAACAAATAAATTAAGGAAAATTATTTGTAGATTATCACTTACTTGTCAAGTTTCTCTAACTATAAAAATACCGCCAAATTTGTTAAATTTAATGACTTAACCATTTAATCTCTAAATTTAACTTAGTACTTAAAGTAATAAAGTATCTATCATTAGTCAGTAATAAATCTTTTCTAGTCTCAGACGTTTATAATAAATATTTCACCAAATAGTATAAAAACGCTACCTTTATTCAATATAGGTAATTATTATAAAACTAATTATTAATTAATTTAAATGAGTTAGGGTAAACTGCAAATGCTGGAACTAATTTAATACATCATAATAAATTACTATACATACTTACATATAAACATAGTAATAAAAATATAAGGTATACCATTATTTATAACCTTTATTTTTATCTATATTATAATTACAAACCTACTTATTGAGTAAATATTTAATTTATAGTATATCTAATCTAATACCTTGCATAAGTAATTTCCTAGAATATTTATTTACTCATTCAATAAAATAAATAATATATTTTTTATATGTTTATTTTTTATATATTAATAGCATTATTTTTTTTTTTCAATAGTATTAAGTAAACATTATTATCTGTGACTAATATTTATTATAATTTAATACTAAATATATATATTTACAGTATATAAAATAAGATATTATATTAATTATATTTTTGCAAACGCTTTGAATGATTTTTACAAAATTATTTATATGTATAAGTGTAATAAATTTTATATTGTATAAGATATTCTATTAAAATATAATGTTTAATGTTAAGTAAGTTTCTTTGATTTCACAGTTTTAATCTTAATTAAAAATAATAATTTATATCAAAATAATAAACATTATAATATTAAATAATAAATTTAATCCGTACGCTCGTGAAATTGTCAAGAAATAAATCAAAGGTCCTATACGAGCAGTAAATACAAGGTGGTAGTGTATGAAAAGCAGTATTTTGTTTATTAATAAACACAACAGACGTTGTGGACCATGGGTTAAGGCCTTCTTGAGTGAAACAAAATAATCTAAAAAAAGTTTACTATAAATGAGCGCAAAGCTTTTTTGTAAAGCAAACAACAGAATTCAAACACAATAAAAAAACTTACGCAAAATACAAAACACGTAAAATCACAGCATTAATAAACACAGGTGAAACAACCACCAACTTCTATAAAGATGGAAAAAAGAAAGAAACTGTGTACTGACGTGTTTTCCTTACAATGTAAATATATATAGAGACATTCCCACCTATATCAATTCTTTGAAGCTGTTATTCACAATGACAAAACAGAAAAACAGGTTTACAACAAACCATTCAAAAGCAACGGTTTCAACTTTTGATTTGAACAATTCCAAAAAAGAGAAATAAGGTTTTATATCTGTATCCAACATTACATTAATGAGATTATCTTGCAATGTAATGTTGAGCAGTTTTGAAATAAATTGCTTATAAAAAAATTGTTCAATATCTAAAATTTTACCATTGTTCCAAATGAAATTATGATAACGTTACCAACCGATGTTTGGTAACAACAGAAGCAACATTTAAGTTCTGTTAATCTGATTACTATGCTCATTAATTCTTGTTTTTAACATTCTCGTTGTTTGTCCAACATAGGACACATTGCAGTTGTTACAATTGATTTGGTACACTACATTTTTATTTTGATTATGCGCTGTAACGTCTTTTGTAACTCTTATAAACATGATTAATTTATTCAAACTTCGAAATGCCAAGGATGTTTCATTAGATTTTTTAAAAAACATAATGAAAGAATTTGATAAACCAGTCAAAAAAGGAACAACAAAATAAGTGACATTTTTTACATTATCACCTGATAAAAGAGTAGAATTAGTGACAAAATTTAAATTTAATTTACCAATAATTAAAAACTTGATTTTGTTTCTTATAGTCTTAAAAATATAATGTAAANNATAATCATTTTTAATTAACACATCAATCATAAATTNAAANTTATTCTCTTGNAAACAAGAGTCAGATAATAACATTATTCTATTCACCATGCTAAATATAGTACTAATATTTTGTGATTTTGGATGAAACAAAGAAAAGTTGAAATATCTACCCGAACAAGTAAATTATGGTACCACTCAAAACAAAATTTCTCATTCAAATTTAAAACCTTAACTTCTAAGAAACTTAACAAATTGTTGGTTTGAATTTTAATTGCAAATTGTAATCTATTATTATAATTGTTAAACATGTTTACTAATGATAATAAATAATCACAGTGTTATAAAAATAATATCTAAAATAAAAAGACGGATTGTTATTTAATTAAGTAAAACTGATTTCTCCAAATCTTGCATCACAATATCCGCAATAATTGAAGATAATGAAGAACCCATAGTCATTCCGAACGTTTGTTTATAAATTACATTATCAAATAAAAAAAATGTGGAGGTCAATACAAAATAACTTGCTTCTATAAATTCGTTTTAAGGAATGTTTGTGATTTTTTTGATATATTTCCATCTAACTTTAATACTTTTTATAGCTAGATTAATAGGAATATTCGTAAAAAGTAAAATTACATTTAACGACACAAGTACATAACCTTGTCGCATTGTGGAACCTCTCAATTTGTTAACTAAATCAAAACTAATTTTAACATGATTACTAGTAAATGATATGCTTTTAATAATCAATTTATGTAAGTATTTATCAACTTGATGTAAAAAGCTGTTACTCGAGGAAACAATTACTTTAAAAGAATTATCTTTTAATTAAAATGAAAGGCCGATACGAGCAATAATTACAAGGTGGACGTGTATAATCAATGGATTTATTAAAATGTCACAAACGTTTCGGTCCCAAAGATTGGACCTTCTTCAGTGTGAATGATACAAAGAGATCTACTAAAATAGAACTAATTAGCGCACACAACAATCAAAATAAAATTAACAATTCACTCACTTAAAATTAGAATACACGTAGGTCGCACAGCATCTTTAAACACAAAAGAGATGTTATAAACTCAGTAATCAAAAACTGTGTACCGGCATGTAATCTTTACAAACATATATATATATGTATATCCCTTCTATCAATACACTATTATTCGTAAAGACCTTCAAAAAACAAACATGTTGATTATAATACAAAAGCAAGCCAACACGATTATAACTTTGTTTTGAACATTTCTAAGAAAGAAAAGTATGGTTTAAGCTTGTCTGTATCTGACATAACATTAATCGAATTATCTTGCAACTGAATATGGAGCATTTCAGAAATCAATCTTTTATGAAAGAATTATAGTATTATAAATATTATTATTAAAAATTATAGTATTATAAATATTATTATTAAGGGACTCAAATAATACAAATAATACTCAGACTTAATAACCACAAACAACTCTTTCCTTAAAAGTTTCAAACCATCCCTAAAAGGCTGAAGAAATCCTCCATATCCAACTTTATTAGGACCTTTACGATTTTGAATATATCCTAGAATCTTACGCTCCAAAAGAGTGAAAAAAGCAATAGATAAGATAACATAAACAATCATTAAAACTAAAGACACCAAATTGCAAAAAAAATAATTTATAATGATAGATTACAGTTCACAATAGAGATTCAAAATAACAACTGTATTAATTTCTTAGAAGTAAAAGTTATAAATTATAATGGTGTACTGACATTTGATTGGTATCACAAATCTACATATTCAGGTAGATATTTAAATTTTTATTCCGCTCATCCTGAATCGCAAAAAATTGGAACGATATCAAACATGGTCGATAGAATATTTTTATTGTCTGACCCTTGTTATCATGAGAAGAATTTTAAACATATGATTGAAACTGTTACGTCCAAGTGTTCAAGGTCACGGTTCGACGAAACCGTTTACTCTTGTCGAACGTACGTTTTCCCTTTATGGTCAGCCGTCCTGGCTTTACCGGGGCGGAGAATGAGGATTTTGGTCGGGAAGATAACTGGACTGATTATTACCGATTGGTTTTTTATT
>NW_018023699.1:0-1988 GCF_002006095.1 Pseudomyrmex gracilis | reverse complement strand
ATTAAGAGAATCAAAAGAAACGACTAACGAATTATTACTAAAAAAAAAATAATATTAATATAAAAAGAATTATTAGTAGAATATTATAACTAGCTAATATACTTACATCGCTATAAATCTGCCGTAACGTTTTGTATGCGCAAACATTGGTATAGTGAAATATATATAACAATAAATCATACATAATAATCGGCACTGATTCCTTAATTACTGCGCTATTACAACCATTTTTTAATAACAATACTTCGCTATGACAACGGTATATTACCAACCATGATATATTACCGACCATGGTACATTACCGACCATGGTACATTACCGACCATGGTACATTACTGACTATGGTACTTTACCGACCATGGTATTTTACCGACCATGGTACATTACCGACCATGGTATTTTACCGACCATGGTACATTATTGACCATGGTATTTTACCGACCATGGTACATTACCGACCATGGTATTTTATTGACCATGGTACATTACCGACCATGGTATTTTATTGACCATGGTACATTACCGACCATGGTATATTACCGACCATGGTATTTTACCGACAACGGTATATTTAAGGCTGGTAATTTACCGACTACTGTAATAAAAAGTAAACTGAATAAGAAAAGAAAAAGAAAACTCGGTATTATAAGTACTTAAACATCTGATCCACGGATGTGACAAAACACTTCTTGATAATAATTATCCATTACATTTTATTTTTAAAACTATTAATAATCGAATTAAGTTTTTAATTGTTAACAAAATGAATTTAGGATTTGACAATAAGGTTAATTGTAGTCCTGTTGATCTTGAACACAATGTTAAGTATTTTGTTATTCCTTATTTGAATGAATTATCTGATTCAATCAAAAAATTTTTTAAAAAATCTAAGGAAATTTTGTTGGCGTTCCGAAGTTTGAACAAATTGGATAGTTTTATTAAAGTTCATAAAGATTCTATAGCGCAGAATCACTGTAAAAATGTTGTATATCAAATTGATTGTGAAAAATGTAATGTTTCCTATGTCGGACAAACTAAGAGAATGTTAAAAACTAGAATTATTGAGCATAGAAATCAAATCAATAGAAATTTCAATGTAGTCTCAGTGGTTACGGAACATCGATTGAAAACTAATCACGATTTTTTGTGGAAAGATGTTAAAATCTTAGATAATGAAAAATTCTTTCATAAAAGATTGATTTCTAAAATGCTCTATATTGAGTTGCAAGATAATTCGATTAATGTTATGTCAGATACAGACAAGCTTAAACCATACTTTTCTTTCTTAGAAATGTTTAAAACAAAGTTATAATCGTGTTGGCTTGCTTTTGTATTATAATCAACATGTTTGTTTTTTGAAGGTCTTTGCGAATAATAGTGTATTGATAGAAGGGATATACATATATATATATACGTTTGTAAAGAATACATGCCGGTACACAGTTTCTGATTACTGAGTTTATAACATCTCTTTTGTGTTTAAAGATGCTGTGCGACCTACGTGTATTCTAATTTTAAGTGAGTGAATTGTTAATTTTATTTTGATTATTGTGTGCGCTAATTAATTCTATTTTAGTAGATCTCTTTGTATCATTCACACTGAAGAAGGTCCAATCCTTGGGACCGGAACGTTTGTGACATTTTAATAAATCCATTGATTATACACGTCCATCTTGTAATTATTGCTCGTATCGGCCTTTCATTTTAATTGACAATTTCACGAGCGAACTACTGATTAGAATTATCTTTTTTATGAATTTTCGGTATTTCGTAGGCTCAAGGTACCAAACCATCACTAGATTTAATAGTTTTCTAAGGTAACTCCAAAATATATTCATTATGAACTCAATTTCTTAATAATTTATTAAGATTTTCTTCAATGTTTTTAATAGGATTCTTATTGACAATAGAGTACGTAGAGCGATAGCTGAGCATGCCATTTATCTTTGCTATATACATACACCTATCAACAGCGACGGTCACATTAT
>NW_018023698.1:14682-16385 GCF_002006095.1 Pseudomyrmex gracilis | reverse complement strand
TGGGCAATCGCAATGTGGGCAATCGCAACGTAGGCTATCGCATTGTGGGCAATTGCAACGTGGGCAATCGCAACGTGGGCAAAAGCAACTCGTGGCCAATCGCAACGTGGGCAATCGCAACGTGGGAAATCGCAACGTGGCAAAAGCAACTTGTGGCCAATCGCAACGTAGGCAAAAGCAACTCGTGGGCAATCGCAACGTGAGCAATCGCAACATGAGCAATCGCAACGTGGGCAATCGCAACGTGGGCAATTGCAACGTGGACAATTGCAACGTGGGCAATCGCATCGTGGGCAATCGCAACGTGGGCAATCGCAACGTGGGCAATCGCAACGTGGGCAATTTCAACGTGGGCAATCGGAACGTGGGCAATCGGAACGTGGGCAAAAGCAACTCGTGGGCAATCGAAACGTGGGCAAAAGCAACTCGTGTGCAATTGCAACGTGGGCAATCGCAACGTGGCCAATCGCAACGTGGGCAATAGTGACCGTATGCTATCGCATCGTGGGCAATTGCAACGTGGGCAATCGCGACGTGGGCAATCGCAACGTGGGCAATTTCAACGTGGGCAATCGGAACGTGGGCAAAAGCAACTCGTGGGCAATCGAAACGTGGGCAAAAGCAACTCGTGTGCAATTGCAACGTGGGCAATTGCAACGTGGCCAATCGCAACGTGGGCAATAGTGACCGTATGCTATCGCAACGTGGATGATTGCTACGTGGGCAATCGCGACGTGGGCAAAAGCAACCCGCGGGCAATCGCAACGTGGGCAATCGCAACGTGGGCAATCGCAACGTGGGCATTCGCAACGTGAGCAATAGTGACCGTGGTCAATCGCAATGTGGGCAATAGCAACGTGGGCAATCGCAACGTTGGCAATCGCAACGTGGGCAATCGGAACGGGAGCAATCGCAACGTGGGCAATTGCAACGTGGGCAATAGTGACTGTGGGCAATCGCAACGTGGGCAAAAAACTCCCACTCATTTTTTTCCATATCTTTGTTTTCTCTTATTCTTAGAAACTGACTGATATATATATATATATATATATATATATTTGCATTTGTGAAACATGCCAATAGTTTTACGTTTTGAGACACAAATAGTCAAGGAAAGCATTGACATTATTGATACGACGCAGTTTTGGATCAGATGATTGCTACGGTTAGGTAGGACGCCCGTTGGCGCTACTTACCGCTAGGGAATACCGTCCTTCTTACCCCTAGCTCTTCGCGTCCACGAAACGATTCAGTGACCGCGACTTTACATACAACAACGGATCCAAGATGAAGACTCGGTTTTAAACGTGCCAAGTTCATTATTATTATGAATATTTGAGAGTTTCACTGTTGTAGATATATAAGGAAAAAAATCTATGTATAATATATAGAAAAGCTTGTCTTAATAATAATGAAAAATACTGCTCATAATAGAGTCTTAGACTATAAAGATATGGACTGCTAGCCCCCTACTCTTCCCATGTTAAAAGCATATGCCTGATGTCGCCGAACTGAAGTAGGCTGAAGATCAGAATGCGAGTTTTTCGGGTCGAATAAGCTCCGCTCCAGAGAGTAAAATGCCGGGAAATTTAAGTCCAGTATGTATTAGTATGCCAATAATTATATGTTTTACATAGATTTTTNTTCTGAATTTCAAGCTATATTATATACTGTTAGAAAGTAATATGTAAGATAGTAAGAAA
>NW_018023698.1:11450-14342 GCF_002006095.1 Pseudomyrmex gracilis | reverse complement strand
AATATAATATGTATTGTCTATATTTTTTTTTAATGTCCTTTAAATAAAATTGGTTTGTTTAAAGTATGTCTAACTGACAATCCTTGATGATTAAGAGTCACGCATTTTCCAAAATATGACAATTTGGTTCGTAGATAAAATTGTATAAGTAATTTTATTATTTCATATTTATGATTCTCCACAAAATGTAAATCTTTAATATGGTTATTAAAATTTTTAAACAGTTTATATATATTCAAATTTCGCAGTGTTTTGCATACCATTTTTTGAAAAGCATTATTATATTTGATGTTGCCGTTGATGTTATATAAATTAAATACTTCTTTTGCAACCGTCGCAATTTTATATGTGTCAATCCTTGGATATCGTAAAAATCCCAAAGACTTTTGCGCAATAAATTTGGACGGTGCTTCTGGACACTCGTTCAACAACTTTACGCATTCAAAGCACTGAATAGTTTTTAATGCGCTCATTTCGACAAAACCTGATATATAGAGCACTGCATGACCTAAAGTATTATTAATAAACTGCAAAGGAACGTCATTTATGTAAATTTCAAGATTATTAATGTTTTCGTTGTTTATAAATTTTGATACCACGTCTTGAACTTTTTTTCCTGATGCAACAGTTAAAATTGACGTACTATCGATTGGTATACAATTTGCAGCAGCAGACGACTTAACTTTGTTGTGATATAAAAGTATTTTATACAATGCCGCGAATTGTATTGCATTTGGATTGTTATTGTACCCGCCCATTGCTCGAAAACACGAGAAAAGTATTTCAAGATGGTCTTGTGATAGCTTGTATGAGAGTATATATTTCAAATGGCCATTCAGTACAAAATTTTCGTACATTCTCTTGAGATTGGACATGTCGCTTATGAAACCGATAAATCCAGTTCTTACTTGGGTTTTAAGAATGAGTTGTCTTCTTACTCTTCCACATTTGGAACATGTAATACCGACTTTCATATTAGAGAAATATAAAGTAGCTTCTGCAAATAAAGAAATAATTGATTCTGCTGTCTCCATTAGTTTTTTGAAACCGTTAGAAAATAAACTGCGTGAATTTAATACGTCAAAGACGTCGTTGATCATCCGACAAAATTTTGCAGTTGCAGCACATTTTATAAAGTCTGGATGCCCGTCTGCCAACAACTGCTCCAATGCTTTAGCGGAACTGGTACTAAATGTCTGAGCTGCTAATTTTACGCTCATTTTATGTCTTCACCATTCGATATGGTTTTTTGTTAGCTTATTTGCTAAATAAAATTGACCATCTTCCTGCAGTTTCACTAGCTTCTGTAGATACTGAAACATTATGGGATGTTCATCGCTGTTGTATACAATACGTTTCGACGCCAATACGTTCCTCATAAGCTTCAACATAGGAGCTGCATCTAGAAATATATAAACCTGATGTCCGTCAGATGAGTGTTAAAAAAAAGGCTTGTTGTTGAGTATGTCGGCACCGTAATAGGAGCACATGCCAATGTTTCCCAAAAGCCTATCAAACGTCATTGCTATAACGCGTACTCCCGATCTTGAGACAAATTCTAAGACTTGTTTTGTAATCTTCGCGCGCTCTAATGGTGTTAATCTTGCCACCATGAAATATGCCACCGGTATCTTCCAGCGTTCATTTAATCCAGTGACTAAATACACTAACGCTTGTGTTGCTAGTGGTGCTTTAAGGGGTTCCTCAATCGCGTGTCCATAGTCTACATACCCAAACAGTCTTTTTTCGGAAAAATTAAATCCCACGTCTTGACAAATTACCATTTCATCTACAGTACGACATCCGTATAAAACTTTGTCACCAGCAGCCTCGACCTTCTTTCCTAACACGTCTATAGCTTCCTGTGTACACCCGGGTGACCCACTAGTTGTACTATACTACGACCGGATTGTGGATGGCGCAGGCAAACGATTCTTAAAAGTCGAACAAATATATCTGTACGCCTTTGGACTGTAAAAATTTATCGTCATAGCAAAAGCGCGAAGTTGAGGTGGATATTGTCCTTTTATTTTTCCATTTTTATTCGCTTCTACTATAGAACTCTTATCTGATAAAGCCTACAAGAAAAAAAAAAGCAGGAAATAAGGAACTAATCTGATTTTGAAATTGTAAAAACATTTTTTCAAAAGAATTGCACAACTCTTGACATGTGAGACATTACAAGATTACATTATTAAAATAGACAATTCTTTGACACTCGACGTAGAAATATATGATCCTATGCACAATTAAATATTATTTACAATTCCAATTCATATATTTTATATTTAACCTTATTTTATATTAACCTTAGAATACGACGTGTTTTTTATCTGAATCGATCATATTCGAGTAAAATTTACCCAATTGCCTATTCAGTTGTTACTCTCAAAGAAACACAACAGTTAACTACTCATCAAGTTTAATCTCCTTGCACATGGTAAATTTACGTTGAAAATAAGTTGATCCGTGTCCGTGCGGGATCTTTTCAAGCATAAAATATGATCACTTACAAGACGCATTGGACGAAACGCTCGGACAGAGATCAACTTATTTATTTTTAATGCAGATTCATCATGTGCAAGAAGATTAAAATCGGTAGTTAGTCAACTATGGTGTCTCCTTGTTAGTTGTATGTTAACCATACCGTTACCATTTCCGAAGCATTAGGAAAAAGAAGCTCGCGTTTTGACAATTCAGACAATAACGCTTGTAAACTTTTGATCTTCTTTTTTTGTCGATGTTGATGTTTTTGCAGTCGTTTGATTGCACGTGTTTTTTTCTCGCAGGTGTCTTTCAATAGGGTGATACTCTATTGACCACAGTACGATTCGACACCGCTCGATTCGACACAGATTTATTCGACACCAAATTATTCGACACCGTACGATT
>NW_018023698.1:4710-6055 GCF_002006095.1 Pseudomyrmex gracilis | reverse complement strand
CTTTATTCGCACTTTTCATAGAAGATTCTTTATCCGCACTGAAAATATACAATATAATTTATATGCTGTTTATGAATGTCATTGCTGCTTCAACTATGTTTGCTATCTTTCATATTTTAAAATGCTTTATTCGATACTATTCATTATTAGAAATGTTGTCATCATTACAAATAAGTTTGCATTTGACCTTACCTTGAGTCATAAACAATTTTGTTGCCTTGGGTTTGCATCGTATCGCACAAGTCCTCCAGCTGCCGGCGTGAGGGAGTTACCGTTCCGGGCTCCCTTCCGTCGTTATCCAACGACGAGCTCTGCGTCGCCTGCCCCGCAGGGGCGGCGCAGAATACTGCGTCTGCGAAGGCTGGTGGCGACCCACCAGTGGAGGGGAGAGACTCCCCAATTTTACGTTCCGCTAAATTTCAGCGGATCCCGCGGCGCAAGAGTCGCTCCGAGTCCCGCAATAGCCGCCCATGCGGCCCACCGTGGTACTCGGACGGCTCGGAGAGCGAAGGCGGCGGAGGCAACCACCATCATGCCCCCTCACCATCAGGGGACCAAAAACCGGGGCCCTCGCGCGTTCGTGCCGAGTCTCCGGTGGATCCCGCCGCCATTCAATTACCGCAGGACGACTCCGACATGGAAGTCGAAGCCGTGTCTGTGGGAAGAGGAGGGGCCGGAACAGCAAAAAAGCCCCAAAATCCCCCCCCCCTTTTCCTGTGAAGAGGGAGACATCCCAGGGGGACAAAAGGAAGAGAGGAGGAGGACGTCCCCCTACCACCGGGGAGTACGTGGGCCTCGCCAATACCAAGAGAAAGTTGAACGAGGAGGAGGAGAGGAAGCTGAAGCTACGCGCCGAGCGCGAGCTCGTGGAGGACTTTGAGTCCACAAGAACGGTTACCCGGTCGTCGGGCCCCGCGTCCCTCCCTCTCTCCCAGCCCGAACCGGTTTCACTCCGGGGCTCGCTATTGACTCCGGAATTAATCACGCGGGACATGCCGACGTCGCAGATTGTCCAACAATCGGGCAAACTGGCGGCGTCGGTAATTAGGATGGCCGCGATCTCCAAGAATCTCAAGGGTACCTACATTAAGTACCTCAAGGAGGCCGCGGTCAACATGGAGGAGGCCGTCTGCGTCCTCTCCAGCCGAATGGACACCAAGGGTGAGGTTCAGCGGCTGGAAGGACTGAATCGCCGTCTGGACGGCGAGGTGGCCGAGCTGCGTGGTACGGTCTCTTCCCTGAGGACCGACAGAGACGCCGTCCAGGCTAAACTGGACAGCGTCTCTAAGGAAAACCTCGTCTTGAAGCGCGAAGTGGACGCGCTTCATGACGAGCTGAAGGATCT
>NW_018023698.1:0-2405 GCF_002006095.1 Pseudomyrmex gracilis | reverse complement strand
ATTATTTATGGCAAATTCTATTTAAATTATATTAAATTTGTTTGTACAAGTAATTGTGTTTCACATTTACATTTTTTACCTTACTTACTTTCTCGAACTATATTTGAATTTCCCGCTTTTTGGCCCAAAGGCGGTGCCTATTTCTTATCTATGTCACCTACGCTGCGTATACATTGCTTAAATGGGAAAAGTGGGGGGAACTAGCAGTCCATACTTATATAGTCAAAGATCTGAGCAGGCTCCTCGGAGACTACTTTCGTGGCAGGGAGATTAGATATACCGGCCGGTACGGATCACCGCAGCGAAGGAGGATGCACCGCGGGGTTCCACAGGGGTCAGTTCTCGGCCCGCTGCTGTGGAACCTCGGGTACAATGCGGTGATCCAGGCCGCGCTCCCCAGAGAGCTATCAGTCATCTGCTACGCAGATGACACCTTGATAGTTGCCTCTGGGGACGATTGGAGCAAAACCAGGTTGCTTGCAGAGGTTGGGACGAATTGCGTCGTTGACCGCATCGAGAGATTGGGCCTCAAAGTGGCCGTCTACAAAACGGAAGCCATGTAGTTTTTCAACCACTTCCGTGGGCGGCCTCCAGCGCTCGGTCTCTCCATAGGTGAAGCACAGGTCGAGGTAGGTACGACTATTAAGTACCTCGGTCTTCACCTTGACCCGAAGTGGCGCTTTGACGAGCACTTTGCTCGCCTGGCCTCCCGGGTTCGGAATGTCGCCAACGCCTTATCGCGTGTTCAGCCGAACCTTGGGGGACCGAAACATAAAGCTCGCCGTCTTTACGCCAACGTGGTCCACTCGGTGGTTCTGTATGGGGCACTGTTGTGGGCGGAAGCCGCCGCAAAGGCAGGAGCGCGGAGTAAGTTCGCATCGCTCCGCGTCTCCCAACGAGTAGTAGCCCTTCGCGTGATATGCGGCTTCCGTACGGTGGCGAGAGAGACGGCGGGCGTACTGGCGGGGATGCCTCCCCTTGCCTTCCTTGCTGGCATGTACTCGGCGGGATATTCTCGCCGGGTCGAACTCCAGCGGGAGGGACTTGCGGGGGATGCTCTGCAGCAGGCCCTCGCCAGGTCAAAGCGCCAAGCCCGGCGACAACTGCTCCTTGGTTGGGAGCAGCTCCTGAGCGAGCCACGTGCGGACGCTCAGGAAGTCGTCCGGGTCGTCCGACCTCACTTACGAGTGTGGTTGGACAACGAGGTCGGACGCCTCACCTACCGTGTGACGCAGGTGCTTACCGGGCATGGCTGCTTCGGTGAGTACCTGTGTCGCATCGGACGCGAATCAACGACGCAATGTCACGCGTGCAGGGCGGCCAGCGACTCGCTGGAGCACACCGTGGAAGAGTGTCCACGGTGGGCTCCGGAGCGCCGAGAGCTGGTCGCCAAAATAGGAGACGACCTCTCCCTGGAGGGCCTGTTACGGGCGTTGGCTTCCAGGGAGAGAGACAAGTGGGAAGCGGTTGTCTCCTGCTCCGCGGTGATGGAGCAGAAGGAGGCAGCCGAACGAGAGAGGGAGAGGCTACCTCTCCCTCTGGAGAGACCCCGAAGACGTGCGCGAGCGGGTGGCGGGACCCCCGCTTTCCGCGTACGTCCTAGGGGTCGTGGCATGCCCCCCACTTGACAATGAGTCTCCCCTTTCTCTCTGTGAGGAAAATAGGGGAGATTCAATTGTACATTGCGAGACGGTGGGCGTTGAAAGGAGCCGGGCTTCTCGTTAGCCCACCGACCCCGGGGCAGCGTCTAGGACGTGTGAACGAGCGGGCGGCGGCTGATATTCCCGTGGTGGTACCGTCCACCACGGTTATGTGGTTTTTATTTGTTTATTTAGCAGCCGCCGCCGGGCCGTGACGAATCGAGGTGGGGGCCTCGGCTCGTCCTGCACACGCCCAAGAGACGGGGTGTCATCACGGTGTGTGTCCCGTGGTGACACCATGTTAAAGGTTGGAGCGATCAACGCTTGAGGAGGAGACATGAACGAAAACTTGTTCTCAATCATTCTCCTCCTCACAGAAGCTAACAGCTCCAGGAGGGGACCCGCGCGCATCCTTACAATGGAATCCCGGGTACCCTTCTACTAAGAGCGAAGAAGACACACCGTGGGAGTTTTAGCGGGTACACCTCCTCCATTTGCGAGTGGAGAGAGGGATTCCCGCATAACCCTGGCCCTTCCCCAGGGTCTGGGTATCCATAAAGGATTTCTCCCACGGATAAAAAAAAACAAAAAAAACAAAAAAAAACAAAAAAAAAGGTATCTAACACACCAGTTGTTGGCGAAACTTGGTGAGGCATTTACTCTAACGCAGACGGGTGATACTCTATTGACCACAGTACGATTCGACACCGCTCGATTCGACACAGATTTATTCGACACCAAATTATTCGACACCGTACGATTCGA
>NW_018023697.1:7193-10660 GCF_002006095.1 Pseudomyrmex gracilis | reverse complement strand
AGCGTCGACCGTTGCGGAAGTCTTTGTTAATCAGGTGGTTTCCAGGTTTGGTGTGCCGTTAGAGTTGCATACAGATCAGGGGAAGAATTTTGAGTCTCGGCTTTTTCAGGAGCTATCGTGGTTGTTGGGGATAAAGAAGATGAGGACTACTGCTCTTCATCCGCAGTCGGATGGGCAGGTTGAAAGGCAGCATCAGACGATACTACAGTACTTGTCTAAATTTATGGATGAGAATCAGAGGAGTTGGGATCGTTGGGTATCTATGTTCCTGCTTGCTTATAGGTCTTCTAGGCATGAGACTACGGGAGCTACTTCGGCTGAGTTGAGTTTCGGTCGAGATCTGCGTTTACCATTAGATTTGTTGCGGGGTACTCCGCCGAATTATTGTTCGGATTCTTCAGAGGATTATATTCAGGAGTTGGGGGCGAAATTGGAAGAAATTCATCAGGGTGTTAGGGAGCGATTGGCGTTGAGGTCGAATAAGGCGAAGGTTCGTTATGATCGTAAAGCCAGACATATTCTATTTGATGAGGGGCAGAAGGTTTGGTTTTTTAATCCTCGCAGAAGCAAGAGTAAAGCACCTAAA
Organism: Pseudomyrmex gracilis; assembly: GCF_002006095.1. Classification (NCBI taxonomy): domain Eukaryota; kingdom Metazoa; phylum Arthropoda; class Insecta; order Hymenoptera; family Formicidae; genus Pseudomyrmex; species Pseudomyrmex gracilis. The sequence continues at coordinate 10,074 of NW_018023697.1, read as the reverse complement.
ATGCAGAGGAGTTGGGAAGGGCCGTTCGTGGTTGTTAAAAAGTTAAGCGACGTAGTTTATTGCATACGTCGCTCGGGAAAGCACAAGTGTAAGGTGGTGCACGCTGATAGATTGGCTTCGTTTTGCGAGAGGTAGGAACACGCGTCGGAGCCCTGTAAGAATTAGTGGATGTTCGTTTTTTTTTTTTGAGATGTTACGGATATTTGTTTATTTGTTTATTTGTTGTTGTGTTAATTGAGCTTGGTTACTCGTTTTCTTTTCTTTAATTCCAGCGTTTACTCCGTTGCTACCATGAATTTTTCCGTTTCGTCGTTGGACGTCGGGGGATTTTTGCTTCGCATCGAGTCGTCGCGTTTTGAACACCGTATTATAAGTCCGCCTTACTCACGGTTTTGAGCGTGGTTTTCCGTGGGTCTTGGGCAAATGCCGAGGCGGGGATCTGGGGTGTCTTTTCGGACGATGGATCCACGTGAGTTTCGCTTCCCTTGTCCGAAGATCGAAGTTTATAGCGAGGAATTATTGAAGCTCCGGAAATTGAAGTTATTCGTGAAGAATTTCTTCGGCCAGTTTGCTCGAGATCCTGGAGCAGCAGCTCAGGAGTGAGCAGGAAGACTGGAGTCCTTTGATCGTCGGGACGACGATCTGAAAAGGAGAGGGGCAGTGTTACGCGGGGTTCACCGCGTATGTGTCGCGGGAGCCGCGTGAACGGCGCGCGATCGGTGTGACTGTCGGTTACCGGGCGACGACGGGTTGTTGAAAAGAAGAGAAGCAAAAGAGAAGAATCGCGACCGCGGAACTGTCACGACGTGTTTGAACATCTGGTTCTGTATTCTGTAATTATTGTTGTATTTCGAGTTGTAATAAAGTTCTTTAACGAGAAACCGCGTCCTTTCTTGACCGCGGGTGTGAGTGCGAATCGCGGAGACCGGCGACAGAGCTGAACCGCCACTGCGGACGTAACAAATTTCTTAAAGTTAATAATTTCAACATTTAATCTTTTGAGTTACCTTAATAATTAAAATAATAGAATATCTAATATTAGTCAGGAATAAACCTTTTCTACAACAAACCTGATAGTCTAAGAACTTTATAAGAAATATTTCAACAAATATAAAAACTGTAATTTTATTCAATATGTTTAATCATTATACAATTAATCATTAAGTAATTTAAAAGAGGTAGTATAACCGCAACTGCTGGCACTAATTTGTTATCATAATAACTTACTATTACATATGAACATATTAATAATAATTTTAATACTGACAACATTATTAAAACCTAATTTTTATTTATATTATAATTACAAAACTAATTATTGAATAAAAATTTAATTTATATTCTACTTAACTTAATACCTTGCGTAAATAATTTAGTAGAATATTTATTTACTAATTCAATAAAATAAATAATATACTTTTTACAGGTTTGTTTTATATATATTAATAACATCATGAGATTTTTTTCATTATATTTAATTAAATATTATTATCTATAATTAATAATAATTAGAATTTTATAGTAAATGGTTACATTACATAAAATAAGATATTATGTTAATTATATTTATGGAAATGCTTTGAATGATTTACAAATAAAGTGTTTATAATTATAGGTTTAATAAACTTTGTATACTATAAGATATTCTAGTAAAATATAAATTTTAATGTAAAGTAAGTTTCTTTAATTTTATATTTATAATAGTACTTACACATAGTAATTTTATTATAGTTATATTTATTATAGTTAATATATACTAAAATAATGAACATTATAAAATAAACTAATAAATTGAATCCGTAATTCCCTCGTGAAAGTGTCAAAAAATGAATCAAAGTTTCGATACGAGTAGTAAATACAAGGTGTTAGTGTATGAAAAGCAGTATTTTTTTTATTAAAAACTACAACAAACGTTTTGGTCCATTGGTTAAAATCTTTTTCAGTGAAACAAATTAATCTAAAAAAAATTTAATATAAATAAGCGCAAAGCTTCTTTGTAAAACAACCAACAGAATTCAAACACACTAAAAAAACTTACGCGAAATAAAAAACAAGTGAGATCACAGCATTAGTAAACACAGTTGAAACACACAACTTATATAAAAATAAATAACAAAAAGAAACTGTGTACTGACGTGTAATCCAGACAATGTAAATACATATAAAGATATCCCCACTTATATTTATTTTCTAAACCTGTCATTCACAATGACAAAACACAGAAACATGTTTACAACAAACCATTCAAAAGCAACGGTCTGAACGTTTGATTTGAACACTTCCGAAAAATATAAATACGGAAAAGAAAATGTTAGATGGAAATATATCAGAAAAAACACAAAAATTCTTTTAAATGAATTTTAAGAAGCTATTTATTGTATAGACATCCACATTTTTTTTATTTGATAATGTAATTTATAAACAAACGTACGGAATGACTGTGGGCTCTACATTATCTTCGATTATTGCGGATATTGTGATGCAAGATTTTTGAAAAATCAGTTTTACCTAATTCAATATCAGTCCGTCTTTTTATTTTAGATATTATTTTAAGAACACTTTGTNATTATTTATCATCATTATTAAACATGTTTAACAATTATAATAATAGATTACAACTTGCAATTAAAATTCAAAACAACAATTTGTTAAGTTTTTTAGAAGTTAAAGTTCTAAATTCGAATGGGAAATTATGTTCTGAGTGGTACCATAATCTACTTGTTCGGATAAATAATTAAACTTTTTTTTGTCTCATCCAAAATCACAAAATATTGGTACTATATTTAGCATGGTGAATAGAATAATGTTATTATCTGACTCTTGTTTCCAAGAGAATAATTTTTAAATTAATATTGAATATGAGTATCGTCCTCTGGCTCAT
>NW_018023697.1:4917-7108 GCF_002006095.1 Pseudomyrmex gracilis | reverse complement strand
AGTCTATGGAGCCGTTTCGCAGGATGTCTTGCGGAAAATATGTCTTATATGTGTGTACACATATAAGTAAATTCACGTTTTTCACGTGTTTTTTCGAATTGAAATTTCAATTCATAAATTCATATAGGATGCTAGTTTTGCATCTCAAGAGAATAATTTTTAATTTATGATTGATGTGTTAATTAAAAATTATTATCCTTTACATTATATTTTTAAGACTATAAGAAACAAAATCAAGTTTTTAATTATTGGTAAATTACATTTCAATTTTGTCCCTAATTTTACTCTTTTATCAGGTGATAATGTAAAAAATGTCACTTATTTTGGTGTTCCTTCTTTGACTGGTTTATCAAATTCTTTCAGTATGTTTTTTAAAAAATCTAATGAAACATCCTAAGCATTTCGAAGTGTGAAAAAATTAAACAAGTTTATAGGAGTTTCAAAAGACGTTACAGCGCATAATTATAATAAAAATGTAGTGTACCAAATCAATTGTAACAACTGCAATGTGTCCTATGTTGGACAAACAAAGAGAATGTTAAAAACAAGAATTAATGAGCATAGTAATCAAAGTAACAGAATTTCAAATGTTGCTTCTGTTGTTACCGAACATCGTTTGGTAACTTTATCATAATTTCATTTAGAACAATGTTACAATTTTAGATACTGAACAATTTTTTTATAAGCGATTTATTTTAGAAATGCTCCACATTACATTGCAAGATAATTCCATTAATGTAATGTCGGATACAAATATAAAACCTTATTTCTTTTTTTTGGAATTGTTCAAATCAAAAGTTTAGTCCGTTGCTTTTGAATGGTTTGTTGTAAACATGTTTCTCTGTTTTGTCATTGTAAATGACAGCTTTACAGAATTGATATAGGTGGGGATATCTCTATATAAATTTACATTGTAAGGAAAACACGTCAGTACACAGTTTCTTTCTTTTATCCATCTTTATAGAAGGTGTTGATTGTATCAACTGTGTTTAATAATGCTGCGATCTCACGTGTTTTTTATTTTGCGTAAGGTTTTTTATTGTGTTTGAATTCTGTTGTTTGCTTTAAGAAAAACTTTTGCGCTAATTATATTAAATCTTTTTTAGATTAATTTGTTTATCTGAAGAAGGTCCTACCCAATTGACCGTAACGTCTGGTGTGTTTTATAATAAAAACAAGTACTGCTTTTTATACATTATCACATTGTAGTTACTGCTGGTATCGGCCCTTTGATTCATGTTTTGACAATTTCACGAGCAAATTATTGATTAAATTTACCATTTTATTTTATAATGTTTACTATTTTAATATAAATTAATATTTGTAATTACTATTAAAAATGTAAAATCAAAAAAAATTACCAGTAAAATTTATATGTAATAGACTATCTTGTATTATATAAGATTTATTAAACTTGTAATTAGAAATACTGTATTTATAAATCATCCAAAGCATTTGCATACATTAAATTACTATAATATCTTATTTTATATTCTGTAAATATTTAATATAAAAGTTTAACTAATATTAATTGTATTCTGTAAATATTTAATATAAAAGTTTAACTAATATTAATTATAGATAATAATATTTAATTAAAACAATGGACACAATATCTTGATCCTAGTCATATATATAAACTAAAAATATAAAAAATATATTATTTATTTTATTGAATAAATAAACAAATATTGTAGTAAATTACTGATGCAAGGTATTAGATTACGTTTAATATAAGTTAATAATATAAATTAACTTTTGACTTAATAATTAGTTTTGTAATTATAATATAAATAAAAATTAAGTTTTAGTAATAAAGTCACAAGTTATATTTTTATTAATATGTTTATGTGTAAGTATGTATAGTAATTTATTATGATGAATTAAATTAGTGCCAGCAGTTGCGGTTAAACAAACTTATTTAACTTAATTAATGATTAGTTTTATAATGATTAGATATCTTGAAAAATGTTAGAGTTTTTATAATATTTGGTAAAATATTTATTATAAGAGTCTGAGATTTTCGGGTTTGTAATAAAAAAGTTTTATTAATGGCTAAGATTAGAAACTGTATTATTTTAATTATTACATTAAATTAAGAGATTAAATGCTTAAATCATAAAATTTCACAAATTTGGCGGTATTTTTATAGTTAGAGAAACTTGTCAAGTAAGTAATAATCTACGAAAAA
>NW_018023697.1:2923-4627 GCF_002006095.1 Pseudomyrmex gracilis | reverse complement strand
TTTACAATAGGATGATTTTTCGTCATTAAAAAAAATTTTTTATATACTTAAATTAATACATTTAATTGAGTGATTTCTAATTGTAAGTAAAATTATATGCTGATAGCAGTTTGTTTTGTATTTTAATATACTTAAATTGTTTTTATTATTAAATGTTTTTATTAATGTAAATGGAATTGTTTATTATCAATTTAAGTATAATTATTTTTAAGTATTTTGTGTATCAAAAATTATTTAAACTAAAATTTATTTTTAAACTTTCTTAAAAGAGTTAGAGCTATAAAAGTTATGGTAATGGTAATGTTTCATAATTATCTGAAATAGAAGTATAGAAATGCTATGGTAGTAGAGTATTCGGATATCTAGGTTTTCCTTGGTTTACTTTAAGGTGTTTACTTTATAATAATTATTAGGTATTAATATTATTATTTACTAAGTTAATAAGTCTGTGGGTGTAACCTTTGTGACTAAGTAAAATTTACTTTTTATGTATATATTTGCAAAGAAGATTTTTGATAATTTGTTATAATCTAATAAGGTAGTATAACATTAATTTAGAGTTATCATTTTTATGATACTTTAATGTGTTTGAGTAGAGTATTTAACATATATATAAATGGCATAATAATAATANTAGTATATTAAATTTAGTATAATAAAACCTAAAATATAAGGTAGATTTAAGATTATATTTATATGAACTAGGCAAATTACTAAGTTCACATGTTAATCGGAAACATATTCTTTAAGTTATAATAATTTAGGGTTGGTTTTGCGCAATAATATTATTTAAAATGTAGCAGTACTTTACCTGTTTTAAGGTAGCTTAATAAATTGCCTTTTACTTACGAGTTGGGATGAATGAGTTGATGAGACGTAAGCTTTATTGCGGTATTTTTTTGTAAATTAAATTTCCAGTAAAAGTGCTGAAATTTAAGTATAAGACGAGAAAATCCTATAAAAGTTTATAAATTTTATTATATTTATTGAGTTTACATGAAATTTAAAATTTATTTGGTTAAGATGATCTTTAAAGTAATTACACTTTAAATTTTTATTACATTGATTAGTGACTTAAAAATTATAATTAGTTATTTAAGAATTAATTACTTTAAAGATAACAGCGTATTACTTTTGGTTAGTTCATATTAATAAAAGTGATTGCGACCTCGATGTNGAATTAAGAATTTAAATTATAAGAAGAATTATAATTTATAGGTCTGTTTGACTTGTTCTATCTTACATGATTTGAGTTTAGATCGGCGTGAGCTAGATCGGTTTCCATCTTTTTTAAAAGTAATTAATTTTGAACAAAAGAACTTAATTATTTAAATTTGTTTATNTTGAAATAAATTATTTTGGCAGAGATAGTGCATTAAAGTTAGACTTCAATAATGTATACATTTTGTATATAAATAATACTTTTATAGATGAGTTATTTTTTTTGTAATTTAGTGTCACTTTTGTTGATAATTATTTATGTAATTTTGTCTATTGCTTTTTTTACACTTTTGGAACGTAAAAGTTTAGGATATACAGGGTGCGGCGCCAAAATCCGGACAAATTATATATGTTTTTCTAAATATGTTTTATTGCTACAATGAAAAGATTTACAAAATTTGTTTAGCTCCATTGTTTGTAAGGCCATAAATAATATATTCACTCAATATATCCCCCGCTTGCTTGAATGATCGCCTCCATTCT
>NW_018023697.1:0-1873 GCF_002006095.1 Pseudomyrmex gracilis | reverse complement strand
CGCACTGGGTTTCAACATTGCGACTGTTTCGAAGTTATGGTAGTTTAGTACATGCGTCAAGCTATTTGAATGCCAATCGCGACATCTGCCAATGGTACTGAACGGAGGGAATATCAAATTAAAATTTGTCCGGATTTTGGCGACGCACCCTGTATTCAAGATCAAAATAGTCCTAATAAACAGAGATACGGTTGGATACGGAGGATTCTTACAACCTTTTGGTGATGGTTTAAAGCTTTTGAGAAGAAAGTTGTTTGTAGGTGTCAAATCTGAGTATTACTTATATAATGTGAGTCTTTTTAAAATAATANTTATATTTATGATATTAATATTGTGGATAGTATTACCTATTTACTAATGTTTATTTTTTTAATTATTCAATTTTATTAATAGTTGTATTTATAAGTTTGGTAAATTACATTGTTTTGTTTTTAAAATGATCTTCCAATTCAAATTATTCAATAATAAAAACGTGACGTTCAGTTTCACAGATGATTTCTTATAAAGTTAGATACATTTTAATTATATTAGTAGTTATGGTGTTGAGGGAAAATTTTACTCTTAGTAATTTGGTAATATGACAATACTGATGTTGAAATTTTAGTTGAAATTTATAGTTTTGTTCATTGCCTTAGCTTTTTTTATTAGTATTTTAGCTAACTTAAATTGAAGCCTTATAGATTTTATTGAAGGTGAATCTGAGTTGATATCAGGATTTAATGTGGAATAGTTTAGTTCTGGATTTTCATTAATTTTTTTGGCAGAGTATGAGATAATTATTTTTGTGAGAAATGTATTTACTTTATTATTTAGGTCTTTGTTATTTAGAGATATAATATTATTTATAATATGTTTTGTTAGTTTATTTTTTCATTATTTTGGTTGTTCGAGGTCTACTTCCCCGTATACGATATGATAAATTAATGTAATTGTGTTGGAAAGTTATTTTGTCTTTAGTTTTAATGTATCTTATAATTGTTGTTGGTAGTGAAATTTTTGTAATAGTTATGGCTTAATTTGATAAAAAATTAAGTTTCAATAAGTTACTAAAATAGTAAAATTTTCTTTAATATGGTTTCAGAACATAGACTTGTTCAAGTTCATGAACTTAAGTTTTAAATATATATTTGTCTCATAAATNTTTAATTAGTGAAACTGATATTATTATTAAAAAGTACCTGTAATTTGTCGAAGACTTACGAACGGTCTTTCAATGGGTTGGGTTCCTACTCATGTTTGTAAAATAAATGAATTATTAAAGTTCAGAATGTTAATTGGTTAAAAGGATAAATGTTTGTAGTATTTATATTACATTTATTTATTGATAAGGTTTACAGAATTAAGATCGAAGCTACCCAGAGGTAGAACTCCGCCTAATTTATTTGAGATAGACCGTAGGATAGCGGAAGCAAATAAGTAGTATCAGTCAGGCTGAATGTGAATGAGAGTTACTATTAGACTACCAGCGGTAAAATTATCTGGGTTACTAAATACNTAAAAATATTGTATAATAATAGTGGTGAGAATTACTATTTGTACTATAAAACCCGTATACGTCTTTAATAGTGAAATATTTATGGAAAGGAATTTTTTGATAATTCTTCTAAACTCCTAAAGAGTTTTATGCTGCTGATTCATGAAGAAATATTTAAAAACATATTTCCATTATTAAAGTGAAAAGAAAAATATACTTGCTCTATTGATATGAATGTTATGAAATATCCATCTATTAGTTAAATTTTGTATGATGTGTATAATTCTATTAAAAGCTATGGATGTTCTTAGACAGTAATGTTTAGATAGAAAGAATCCACTAATAATTTAAACTCCTACAAATAATCCAAGTAGGGAGTGAAAATTTTTTATGTATGAG
>NW_018023696.1:5944-10545 GCF_002006095.1 Pseudomyrmex gracilis | reverse complement strand
ACAAAGTTTTAAGATTAACTTGTTACTATTTTGTATGCATGTGTTAGGTTACAAAATTCGTAGATAATTACTTAAGTATTCTACATAAATAAAAAAATAACCAACAAAATTAGTATACTTCCTTTCCTTTAATATATGTACATACACAATAGTAGTCTATGGCGATTTTGAGTGAATTGTAAAAATTATCTTCATGATATATAACTTTCCAATCATTAATATAAATAAATTTTTAATTATAAATTTTTACTTATTATACAGTTGGAATTATTTTCTAGCACTCAGTATATTTTACATGGTCACTGACAAACATGTCTTCTACAACTTTATGTTTGAAAAAGCCATAAACTTATATTATAACATGTGAGTATATAACTTATTATGATAAATTGCGCAAAATGTTTATTTGTGTAATTCACATTATACGGTATCGTCAAAACGTAAAGAACATATTATTTTTTCTTTGAAACATTTATTAACTACTTTTATTAACTAACATGAGTGTACTTTTTATACTACTCTCGTTTGTTATTAGTTTATCACGTGATACTTATGCTACCCAATTAAATTTTGATATTCTATGGAGCAAACTACTATCTGAGATGCCTACGCACAAAAATACGTCTTTCCTAAAAACGTTAACGACTGTGATAACTTCTTGGACACACGTTGGTTATCCTATAGTACAAGTAAACCGACACAACAATACACGGACTCTTGAAATACTGATTAGAGACTGTTTTCTAAGTAATATGGAAAAATCTTGTGTAAGCACGTGGTGGATACCTGTGACCTATATAACAATACAACAGTCTAATATGACATATCAATCGTGCTTACAACCAGACGGAAACAATATTATAGTTCCGAATATTGAAAAAGATGATTCTGTCCTTTTTATGGATGTACCTGGTAATATTTTTATACACATGAATTATTTAGTTTTGTCTTTTACTCTTACATAGTACCTTTAAAATTTCCGTCAATGTATTATATTTACTGTTTCTTGTTTTATTGTTTTATTTCTCTTTCTTTGTTTTTCTAGTATTCTCACTGTTTTCTTTTGTCTTTTTTTCTACTACTTAATTGTTGTAGGATACCGCGTCAACTACGATCGTAAATCTTGGGAGAATATTGCTCTCTTCTTAAAACGTAAAACGTCTAAGATTTTATCTGACGTGTCAGTAGCCCAAATTCTCGACGATGCTTTTTATTTTTTAATACAAAATACAGATTATAATGAAAAATTTGATTTAAATACTACTGATAATCTAGACATATTTTTTGATATTGCAACCAGTGTATTTCACGTGGACAATTCCTACATAGCTTGGTATCCTATATTTACTGCGTTTGAATACTTCTCAAAGATGTTTCCGTTTCCAGAAAGTGCATACATCAAGGTAATTAGTACTAAATTAATATATCAATTAAATGCTACAAAAGATACCATAAAAATGATAATTGAGTTTTTTACATTATACTTAATATATAGTCTTACAGAATTTTATTACATTAATTTGTACTTTTGCAATCAATACACAAAACATTTTGTATCATAAATTATAAATAAACAAGTTGTTTTAAACATAAAAATCCAAATAAAAAACAAACACAAAATAAAACGATAAATTATATATTTTAGATGACTTGTTTGTTAATAACTGTTTAAAAATATGTTGTAAAAACCTTTGTGATACATTAAACAAATAGTAAATATTACTTTGTACATATCTGACGTTTTCAAACATGTATAAGTTTCAGATAAAGAAGAAGAAACATTTACATGTACATAAGCGTTTGATAAAAACATTGAAATATGAAATGTATTANCTTTAAAAAATAACTAATTTAAAACTTTATTCTTACGTAAATCTTTTATAAACATGTATTAAATAAACTTAAGTGTAAGTGTTAATGTATAAAACAAACTCATAAAATTTGATTTATTAGGATAGAATTCTGGATATATTGAATACGTTTCTTGAGTATTCGCTTGCACCTTCTTCCGAAAATATTGTCATTAATCAGTTCTATTACGAAGTTTTAAAATGGTCGTGTATTCTCGATAGCATACAGTGCAAAAATTTTGTTATGGATGAATTAACATGGCATATAGAAAATCTTGCACAAAACAGGTACGTTATTGACTTAAAAGCAAACTAATAGTATTAAAGATGTTATCTGATTATAGTTATGTTGTTTTACGTTTATATACGATTTAATCACATAAACTTTCCATTGTTCTTATTATTGTTATTATTAGTACTTTTGTTGTTGTTGTTGTTCTTGTTCTTGTTATTGTTCTTGTTCTTGTTAAAAAAAAACATTATCGCGACTAGTGATTTCTTTATTTCTTTCTCTCTCTTTTCTTTGAGTAAAGTTATATATATTGTTTCTTTGCAGACTTTTGCAAAGTTGGCAGAAATGGATATTTTGCCAGAGTTTAATGGTAGAAAATTCCACGTATGAGAACTCTTCTATATGGTCTACATTAACAACCATGTATGAAACTCAGTCAAAAGAAGAAGAAATGTTTAACTTTTTACCTTGTTCTAGACTTCGCAGGAATATTTTCTTATCTTTTAAATTCTTCGCTACTACTTTTCTACCATCTTCTGAACGTAGTGTAGATTTAAAGAAAAGTGATAGAGTTTCTTTTCTTTTTAATATTATTGCAACGCATTCAAAAACTGTTGCATCGCTGACGTCTATACTAGAAGAAATACGTTCCATAGAAAGGTAAACCATTTTTTTGTATGTATAGACTTTTGCATATTTACATAATGTATGTACGTTCTATATAAACTGCATATGAAATCCATTTGCCGCATATACAATGTTGTATTATACTATATACTTAATACGTAAACAAATAAATTTTACATATTAATTGTCATTGTTACTTGTGATAGCGACATTAACATAGGTGCACTAATGAACTGTATTATTAACAACATATATTCAGACGAAAGCTTGTCGATGGTACGTATAGGAAGTACTATATATAGTCAGTTGCTTTATCAATATATATGGTTTACTTTATCTAATTTTACATATATAAACATTTACATATTTCGGTTTTTATACATATCATGTATTTATATACGTAAGTATGGTAGAGGTATATTGTAGTTATATAATATATCTTAAAATGGTTTTGATATAATAACGTTAATATGTAATATTATGTGTTTTTACACAATGCGCACGCTCATCACATTCAATGCTAACAGCACAAAATATTTTCAGGTTACCGATGGAAAGTTCTTACAAATACTGAAAGACAGACATCGTGCGGTAAATGTTTTTATAGACTATTTGAAGTAATCTATAAGTAGTGTTTCTTGTAGTTTTACGATTTTTTTGAGTTTCTAAATGTAAACTATTTTCTATTTTTAAATTGATATTTTGTTTGTTGTTATAAACATATATTTTTTTTATTTAATCTCTGCAAACATATACAAAATTATTATATAAGTTATTGTAATTTGTTTCAGCCATCTTATGTTATTTACGCCGTGAAAAAAAAAGTTGATGATCGTCGTGCTTTACTAATTAAAGTAAAAAATAACTTGTTTTCAAGCGATAAAATGCATTTATTTACAGAGATTTAATGTTAGACTTGTATACTCGTTTTATTTATCTTAAAGGACCAAATGTTATCAATTACTTGTACTTGTTAATACTTATGTAAATTGTGTTTAATAAGAAAAGTTTTCTTTTATGACAACATAAAATATTTATTACTCATATTTAAAATCGGTAATACAAGTTACAGATTTTAATATAGTTAATAATTCGCGCCAGTTGTCTACATAAGAAAATTAGATCTGTATTAAAAATAAATACTTTATAATAGTTTATTTGATTAAAGTATTGTTGTAAAGTTAAGTATTTATTAAGCATCTTGCACAAAACATAAATATATATTAAGTACATAGTAAAACAATACAACATATATACCTAAGATTACGAAAAGACAAAAAAAGTTATATATTATTTAATGTTAATTTTAACAAAATTTATTGATTAAGACTATTACTAATATCTATACAACAATAAAAGTTACGGTTGTTTTACTCTATTATGTTTTAACTATAAGATAATTTTTGTTATATAATTTTTATTTATAATAAAAATAACATTTGCACTTCATTTCTCTGGTTACTTTTTAATGTTTCTTAAGGTTTTACCAATGTGCACTATTTTCTACCAAATTTATATGTGAACATATTTATATATAATATATTATGATCCTTTTTTTTTGCTCTACTACAAATACTCTAAGAATAAATGTGTTACCACAAACGGAACTTTATTGCTTGCTACCTTTATCGTCTATTTTAAAAGTACAAAGTTTCAGTAATTTTACTCTTATAATAATATTTGTTGTTATAAACTTTCTCTACACAGAAAAAAAAGTTTTGCTATTATATGGTTAGCAAAAAAAAATGGTTGACTCTACGAAATATTTTGTTTCATCAACAAAATGTTTTGTTGGCAAAACAAAAATTTTAGTAAACTTAACAAATGTTTTTTTGCTGGCCATATAATAACTAATTTCTTGCTATTCTAGCAAATCTTTTTTTTCCGTGTAT
>NW_018023696.1:0-5154 GCF_002006095.1 Pseudomyrmex gracilis | reverse complement strand
CTATACTAAGTAGTTCCAGCGTTGACCGCTCGATAGCGCCGCTTACCCGCGCTAGAAAAAATCAGTCCGGGAACTTTCCGGACAAACTGTGTACTGTCATTTGTCGTAATTGTTATGTATTGTTTTACTTATTTAGACTCATAAACATTTTTATAATACTACAGAAGATTCTAAAACTCTACATATATCTTTCTTCCTAAACCTATTGAAACGTGATGTGACCATGCAGTACACTAGATGCGCGCGCACTCGAACTTTAAAAAATAATAGATATTTACTTACAACTACAATACGTTAAAACTTTATCGACAGACGCGCTATCAGAATTATTGCGTCATTCTATCTTTGTATTAAATCTACTATGCAATAAACATAGAGCGAGATGCAATAGCGCAGATATAGCGCTCTTCTTTACCGCAACTAACTCTACAAATTTACATCAAAGTATCAATCAAAAGCGAAGGTGATAAGAAACCCTGATGACTGTATTCGTCTATTTGATTTGTCTTTGTGTATGTGGCATCTTTACTGAGTTCAACAAGAAAAAAAATCGGTATTTGCATAGGAAAAGCAAAGATTGCAAAGTGACGATAGTGGTTTGTGTTAAATTGACGGGATACTCGCTAACATCCAATGCCTGTAAAGTAAGATGGCTTTCTGATACGAGATATGCGCTAACGAACAAGTCTTTGTCGATTTCAATTTTATTGAACTTAGTGTAGTTTTCAGGCGTTTTTTTTTTTGCTATGATTTCTGTATATGTCACAGAAAAACTTGAGAACAGGCAACCCATGAAACTTTTTTCCAACATACTCGCAATTGCTGCTTTCAACATTAAATATCTATAAAAATAGATGTATGAAACACTTACAAAGCAACAATCACTTTCAATCGTAGACAGTACAAATGTAATCCTTTTTGAGTTTGTGCTGCAATCACTTTTAAATAGTTTAACACTTTGTTTATAGTTTATTCAATGTAGTTGTTTCAAAAAAACAAATATTGGACTGACTATCTCAAATAGCACATCTCGTATATGAAAGTTTCGCATATTGAACAGTGAAAATTTACATTATAAAAGTCGTATTTTTATCACTACCCATATTTCTATCAGTAGAGATAACTTTCGTAGACCGCAAATTCAAATGAACAGGATTTACATATTGTAATGAAGACTAAGTACTTCGTTTCTTCACTATGCGCTCTTCTGCGAGCTTCGTATATCGCGATTTATAAAACGCGGCATTTCTATTGAACAGAATATCACCAAACTACAAAACCTACCTTAATACAGTAGCGTAGTAAGAAAAGACAGCTACCAGTGCGGTCTTTTTCCTTATTCTTTATAAATTTACTTTGATACTAATTTAAATAACTACCAAATATTTGTTTTACTCTTGTAAAAATCATTACTTTTTTTCCGTTTTACTTTTTTTTAACCAAATAATTTTTTATAAAAATACAAACAAAGTACTAACGTGATCGTAAATTATTTGGCTAATTATTTGCACAGTTGTTGGTGTTACAAACTGTAAATACAACAGTGTAAACGACTCGTACGTTTGTGTGCTACATAACTATTTCGGAGGAAACCAAAACGCATTACTAATAAGCAAAAAAAGACAAAGCAAGTTTTCCATTCTACATCAACGCTTCTAGTAATTTTTGATAAACAAGAAACGCTGAATTGATAGAAACAACATTTTCTGTCTATTACGCAAGGTAGAGAAATAAGAATAAATAAGATTGTTGTATTACATTAAACAACGATCGAACTGTAAGCATTGAAATTGCGGTTTTATATTGTTCCATTGAATCTTTGTTAAGACAGCGATCGAAATGTACCGCTTTCTTTGCACCTTTTTTAATACGGCAATGCCTCAATATGTATCTACATGACATACACTGTAAGTAAGATGTTTTTCACAACACAGATGTTTTTATCGCGATGTATATTTATTACTTCCCGAAAACGACTGTCCTGTAGTTATCGAGTATCTTTCAAACAGGCAAGATCGCAGATATCTTTCGACACCTCGTTTTTGTGACCGTNTATAATGAGAATTCTTGTGTTCCAATTTTCATATTTTAATTGATGNGATTATTGTCTTAAATATGGTAAGTCACCATAAACTTGTACATTATTTGTTAAATATTAATATTTGTTGTCAAATGTACCTTCTATCTTTCATTACACGCTACCAAAGTATGAAATCCATTTTTTGTGTTTTATATATAAAAAATATATATCTACTCGATTTTCTTACTTATTATACGACTTATAATATTTGTCACTCTACTCCGTACATTACGATTACATGAATACTACTACATTTTAAATTCTTTTTTGCACTGATGTAATTTGCAATGTGTGCCATATTATATTAATAAAACGCGCTTAACAAATGTGAACAGTTTACTGTAGAATATAGCTTTGTTCGTTGAAATGATATTTTGTCATAAACGTTTCACAAACTTTGGACTCGTTTTTCTTCAATCGTTCTTCTGTATAGCAACTAAATGAACCCATGACAAATATTATGTGAATGTATGTGTATACGTGTATGTGCAAGCGATAAACATAAAGACATCGCAGCATGATGATAAACATACTAATAATAACGGTCATCCACATCTGTTGGTAACAATAATATTTGAAAACGCACTTTATGACCGCGTTTAGCAAAACAAACGTTAAGTTGTTGTCTTGTCAATATTCGACGTTAAGTAAATAGTTCTAAAAATAAGAGCCACTTATATTTGATTACTACAGAGCAGCTTGTTTTGCTAAACGCAACCATTTATTCTATACAATTTAAATCCGTTGTTGCGCTTTCATTTGCATATTTCTTGTTTAACAACCAATTTACTTTTATAGATGCACATTACGCAAATGCTTACATTCTGTGGTACTTTGTGCTTAATATTTCTAACCGAAATTGCTTCTTCCACGGATGAGACTTTATCTGAAGAATTGCAATGTATAAAACCGATATCCTATGAAATGAAGATTTTTCCGCTAATACAAAATAACTCTCTTAACGTTGAAACTCGCGTCAAAATAAACGTTAGCTGTTTACAGTCACCTATAAAATTAAATTTCGGACGTTATTGTGATGCACCGGAAATTACTTTTATTAGTAATAATATATTAAGACGTGATAATCTTCCTTCTTTGTTTTGGACAACGTCGGTGTCATTTTTGACGAAAGTACAATCCAATATTTTACTCATTAAAGTTTTTCGAGTGAATCACACACTGTGGGACTTAACACCCCGAATAACATATCTACAACCCGGAATATACTGGATAAATGCAATATATAATTGTCTTTTAGACAAAGTTGCTACTGTTTTATCAAATAAACAGCAATCTGAAGAATCGAAGTAAGTACATACTAACTAGAAACATTATTTAGTATTACTTTTGTTTTGTTGCACTATGATTTATATATATATTGACAAGTACTGGAACAATTTATCTTTAGCACTCACGATTTTCACTACACAGATATTTAATTTTGCCACGTATTCCCGCTGAATGGATATTTCCATATTGGGAAAACTCAGCAATTAAGGCCACATTTAGTATTCGAATTTACCACAACATCGATGAAATAGCTCTTTCACATATGTTTGGTGATACACGTCTTGAAGGAAATACATACTTTCCCCCTTCGTCTATAATGTCTACTCATTTAGTAGCAATAGCAGTCGTACCTTCTATCGTAGCTAATTCCTATTATTTTTTTGAGGGAGATATTATAATAAACAGAGTAAAGATAAACAGTAACTTGTTATATGCACAATCTCTTATTACAAATATCAAGCATCGTGTTAGAAACACTTGGAGAAATGTATCATGGTCACGTGTGATTTATGTAGCTCTTCCAATAAATTCTAGCCATTACGAAAGTATAATAACTAAAAATCAAGTTTTCTTCAAGTAAGATACTACTCAAGACAATAAAACGAATTTATAAACAGATGTACCAAAAATGACACGATTGCACTAAGACCAATGTTTTTCAGTGAAGTTGAAATTACATACGATGAAGAACTAGATTCACTTGCACAACAAGAAAAGGTAACATGTTTGGTAGCACGTAATGTAATACAAGAAATGTTTAGTGATTGGTTACCTACATTGAAACAATCTGATTCTTGGTTTATGGAAGGTTTTTCACCATATTATGGAGTGTATATTATTGATCAGGTAAATCATACAGTATCATAGTCGTTTACACTTGTAACTTAAATGGTTTGTTACACGCAAATAGTATTTATAATAAACTTTATCCTACTAATATATACTTACACTATTGTAACACGTCCATGTAACACTGTTGTAATATTACTTTTTTACATTTTTATTAAGATCCAAAAGTAGTATCAGAACATAGGTATGTATTAGATACTATGTATACATATGTATATGTATATATTTATGAGTATATATGATATCGTCATTTTCTACGTTTAACCCTATAACTCTAAAACGCAAATTTATTTATATTAGAGAAGAGCAGATCAACAGTTTAACACTTTATGTTTCTCTGGATAAAGCTGCTTCTTGTTTTCGATTTTACTTTATGAATATTTTACTTATAAATATATTTTTTTATTATTTGTTTATCATAAGAACGTCACTTTTGAGTATCACTATACAATAAACTATAAATTTCTGGGTGAGTCTCAGATAGACACACGACGGAACGGATACGGCAAAATGTGTAAATCAGATACAGACTCAATCGCACACGACAAGACACATACACAGAACTGAGACAATCGGACACAGTTACAATTGAACACAAGTCAAGACGTACACACGACATTCTCAATCCGACAAACAACGCTTGTAGTGACATATTATATTGGCGTACATTGACAAGCAACGTAACTAAAACGAAAGCAAGATTTCATATAGGTTTCACCTTTCCACGCAAATCGAAGAGAAAGTGCAGGCCGCCTTTGACTACACGTTTAAAGCACAAACAAAAAGAATATAAGAAAAGAAAATCTTGTTTAAATACTAATGTGTCCGATTGAGACTATCGTGTGTCCGTTTTATCTCGTGTTTGTTTCAACTTGTGTCCGATTGAAACTGCATTTGATTGCGACTGTGTCCGATTTATACATCTTGCTTTGCCT
>NW_018023695.1:4359-10142 GCF_002006095.1 Pseudomyrmex gracilis | reverse complement strand
ATGGAATACCGCCGTCAGATTCCCGCTTCCTTCTGCGACTTCGAAGAAATTCCGCAACGCACACATGGAACACGACTCAACTTCAAGGATATTTCTCGCAAACGTGCGGGCATTATTGCTGTGTGTTTCTCTATTTTATGGCTCGCGGGTATAGTCTTTCCCAATTTTTACAACTGTTTTTTGGAAATTTCGACGCCAACGACAAATTAATTGTATGTTTATTTCGTAAAATATTCTCTACGAAATCCAACAATGTACAAAACCGCTTTCCTGAACACTATATTCAACACTGTACTTGTAAAACAAAAAAAAAAACAAATAATCAACTGTAATCTTGTATTTTCTTTTATGTATTCAAAATATATCTATATCGAATAACTGTACTAAATTGTTTTTTCTTATTCTTCCCAAGAAACCTATTCCTCACACATTTGTATAAACATTTTATTCTACATTGAATATTCATCGAAAACTTTCGTAGAATTTTCTCGCACGAACAAGTACGCGCAGGTTTAACGACCCTCGAGTCGTAAACCGTTTTTTGTCTTCAAAAAAAATTATGTCCTCATCGGCACGCTCTTGTTACCCCCCACGAACATGCAGATTTATAGGTCCCGAGTCATAAACCGTTTTTTGTCTTCAAAAAAAATTATGTTCTCATCGGCACGCACGTACAAGTTCTCGTAGATGAAAATCGTTTAGAAAAACTTTGGACACGTAAATCCATTTTTTATATTACATCCCTGACTTTCTAGTCACAGTCTTGCGACGCCTGCTTCGATTTCTATTTCGCCTAGACGCCCTCAACTATGCTTCACGCTCATTGGGAGCCATAAGTGACCAGACGCTTATTGGTCCTTCCTCGGGGGCCCTATCATCCCCATCAACTACCCCTGAACCTCGCTCATTGGGAGCCATAAGTGTCCAGACGCTGATTGATCCTTTTCGGGACCGATACCACCCCCACCCTTACAATTCCTCACTCAACCGACGCCAACTTGCTCTCATACACGTTTGAACGCACGAGGCAACAACATCGGAGCGACGCCATTGCCAGTACCAGCCACGGTTCGAAACGGATTTTAAATAAATATATACTCTTTTAATAAAGAATTCTTTCTCGAGAACATTCTCGAACCTTCCTCCCACACAAATCCCTCAACAAAAAAAAATTTAAATACACATTTTTAGAAAATTATAAAAATGTATAAAAAATTTATGGGGTCATAAATCATGTCACTTCTTCATCCCCTCCAGTGGGCGTGGCCAATCACCACCAAGGGAGAAGGAAATCCACCATGGTGGGGCAATGGCGCCAGAAGTGTTGAGGGGGCCAGGTGGAGGGGGTTTGTGTTGACGCGTCATACGTGGCCACGTACTACTCTAGATGCAGGCAAAGCAGGCGAGAAGGGTGCACGCAGTCACCAGATGCAAGCAATACGGGGGAATAAAATAAAGTGCAAGCAGGCCTTTGACAAATAGCAAAGCAACACAGACTTACTTGGTTTACAGGTGTTTGAAATCGAGTCAAATTTGTCGTCTCGCCACAAAGTTTTCGCCGTTTTTAGTGCTCCAGGTAGTGCTCCGCCGACAATCCGGAACCGAGCGGTCAGTTAATTTGAATGCATTCACACATGCTCGCGGTGATGAGCAAGGCGGGCGCGACGTCGGAAAGCTCTTTTATGGCGAAGATCTCAAGAAAAAGCACGACGGGGGCCGAATAGGCTTGCGGAATAATAGGCAGTACAATCGGTTAGCCCAAACGCGAATTCCTTGGACAGAATATACACCGACACGCGATCCTATTTACAGTACGTTCGCGATCCGTCGGCGATATTTGCCACAACAATTTACCACACCAAAACGGCAATTAATCCGTACTCTAATACGCTCTAATTTCCGCTTCTGATCGGTGACACTTCCGACTTGCACGCATCTTTCTCTGGTCGATCGCGCGAGAGTATCCATGCACGTTTTTGATCCGGTATTCGATCTTGCAACGACTCTACAGCAGGAAGTTCGATCCGATAATTCAAACAATCACGGCTAGATGAAAAATAGCGCGATTCGGGACGCAATAATTAACCGAATAATGCACCAGGCGCGTTATAATAATCTTTAACGCGTCAGCTGATCGCCGAAACAATATAATAGCTGAGCGGTATGTAGAGATTAGCACGGCACACAAGAAAATTTGAATATTTATGACAAGTTCACATGCAAGACTAACAATTAAAAAATGCTACTTGGCGCGACACTGCTGCTCCAGAGCTTGACTATATTTCGTGAAATATTATATTCCATGCACTTAACCTACAATACACTGCCGTGAAGCCCGATTCTGGGCTCTTTCGCTGCCGAAACTTCTAAATACAGGCGAAGGACGCGTCCTTGCTGTCGTAAATACAACGTGAAACACGATCAGCCTCGACACGAAATTTGTGCAACGCGGATTCGTGGCTAACAATATGGGAACGGGTACCTCACCGTCGTCCGTTGTCCTCCGACATTCGCTCGTCTCTTTCGTCCTCGGCTGCAGCCCCTGGGCGACAGCTCAGACGTGGTTATCCTCTCGGCTCGAACCACACACCACAAGCACGAGAATCGCGGCACGAGATACTAAGTTCTACGGCACGGGAATCAATCAAACGCACGGCGTTCCGCCCGTTCCGCCGTTCCGCCCGTTCTGCTCGGAGCTACCTCGCTGGCCGTCGTAAAGTCGTAGAAAGCGGAGAGGTCTTGTCGTGGCCACGTCATACAGCAACTTACCCTCCTCCTTGGTGTGACCTTAATGAGAAACTTCGCTTCTCCGTTCCTCTCTCTCTCTCTCTCTCTCTCTCTCTCTCTCTCTCTCTCTCTCATCTACAGCAAGTTGACGCCGTCAAAAAGTCCCACGATGATTCTCGGGACGGTGAGGCCCCGAAATTACATACAAAAAAAGTAAAAATAAAATTTATTCTAATATATCGCATGCAAACCCTGGAGGATCTTGGCGCTCGTTTTTCAGCTCGCTTTCCCGGGCTCTCGCAAAAATTATAATTTTTGTGGTGAGGGAGGAGCGACGCGGATACTATGTCACAGTATATATACTGATTCCCGAAATATATTTCTTTTGTTTTTACACAGAAAACACATCGCAAGAAATGATGCGAATAATCATACAGCAGCAACAACAACTGCAGCAGCAACAACAAAAGCTGCAACATAAAGAGAAGCAGCAGCAAAAACAACAACAAATGTTGCTGGAGCATTAGTCATATGAAGAGCGTTAGTTGCAGCTGCAGCAGCAACTGGTGCAGCTACAAAATCAACAGCTGGAGCAACAGCAAAAAGAACAGCCAGAGGTGCAAGAGGTGCAGTTAGAAATAAACGGTAAGTTATTTCATATAACAATATTGTTAGGTAATACATACAATAATTGTTACTTTGTTATTAAAAATTATACTATTCTATTGTACTATTATATTCTATTTTAGAAAAAAGAAGAGGTACTGGCCGCAGTCGGAGCCGCTGGTACCGACAACGGAGTATTCCGTACCAGTGGAGGAGAAGGAAAACGAGAAAGCGGAGAAAGCAGAGGAATAGGAGGAAAAGGAAGAAGAGGAAGACGAAGAAGTTGTGGCGCCTGTGGGGGCGTTACATATATAAAAAATATATATAATTATTAAAATAGAAAAGTACTTACAAAAATATATAAAATTAAAACAATAATGAACGAATTTATTTGGTAGAAACGGGTTTGGGTACAGAAAAGTACCCAATTCCTTGAAACTTTGCACATTTGTAGAGGCATACATTGAGAAAAACATTTATTTAACCCCTTAACCTACAATGACGGGCAGAGCCCGCGTACGATTGTCGGGCCAAACGTAAATATTACGGGCATAGCCCGCGTACGGTGATCGGGCCAGAAGTGAATATTACGTGGAAAAAAATGTAATGTTTATTTATACAAAAATCCAAAATCCAAAATTAGTAATCTGTAACGGTATGATATAGCTCAAAGCATTCCTGTTGTTCGGCCCAACATCTTCAAATCTAAATCGTAGGTTAAGGGGTTAAGTCAAATAAATATCTTTGTTAGAAATCAGTGTACTTGATTGGGATGCATCATATTTTTAATGCAAATAAATTGTTCTGAAATGAACACAATCTGTATATTTAAGTTGAAATACTGTACTTACTTAAATAACATTTATTGTAATGAAATGTAGCTTATTTGAAGACAACTAAGTGATTTGTTAATTATAATGAATCATTTGTTGAAGTTAAGAAATTGCATTTTTTGTAACACAAAATCCATTTTTAAAGAAATATCTATTAAAATTTAGATCTTTATCTTGTTGTGGTAAATAAATATTTATTTAATTAGAAAAAATACTTCATTAGATTGATAAATAAAAACAAAACAATTTACTTAAAACAAAAGATTATTTTGTTGACAATAAAGAAATATTTATTTTTATTGAGTAAAGAAATTACTTGACACTGAGAAACACGTTTTAAAAAATATTTCTTTGCATTAGGAAAGTATTTGATTTCAATCAAAATAGTAGTTTGCTCAAACGAACAAAATATTATCTTACTACTGACAAGGAAATATTTTCTTGAAAGAAACAGATTATTTATGAAAAATAAAGCAACATTTACTTTCATTCTATAAGTAAATCCTTTACTATTAACCACACGTTTTAAAAAATATTCACTTGTAGTAAAAAAATGTACGATTAAAATGAAAACATAAATTTCCTCAACTGAACAAACTATCTTCTAGTCACTAACAAAAGAATATTTATTTGCAACAAGAAGACCATTTATTTACAATGAAGAAATATTATCGCAATCCAGCAAATCTGCTGCTCAATATTGAAAACTATGTTTAAAAACTATTTATTTGCATTAAAAAAGTGTTTGATTTGAATAAAAATATTGGTTTCCTTTAATAAACACAATATTTTCTTCCCATTGACAAAGAAATATTTTTTGCAACAAAAGAACTATCATGGCGTGCCGTTTTACTTTTTACTAACATAAAAATTAATCAATCAAAAATAAAAATGCCGAAAAATAATTATCTAAAGAAAAATTGTGTTTTCTACTTAGAGATAAAATTATGTTGCGACATATTTATAATGTGATAAATTAAAATTATGACTTGCCATAACAATAATTTTGAATTTTTATTATGTCCTGACATAATTTTCTTTCATAGAATTATTATTATGTTAAAACAAAAATTTTATTGAATTGAATTATTATTATGTTGCGACAAAATAATAATTCCATGAATTAAAATCATGTCAAGACATAAAAAACATTTAAATTTATTTTATGTTCGGTCATAATTTTAATTTATTGAATTCTTAGTATGCCGCTACATAAAAATAATTTTGATTTTTTATTATGTTTCGTAAATCGTCAAAATAAAAGTACGTTTAAACATAAAAATAATTCTAAATTTCTATTATGTAGCATCATAATTTTAATTGCTCTAATTAATATTCTGTTAAGCCTTAAAAATAACTTCAAATTTTTATTATGTTCTGACATACTTTTAATTTATCGAATTATTATTATGTTAAAACAAAAAATTAATGAATTGGATTATTATTATGTTGTGACGAAAATAATTCTATGAATTAAAGTTATGTCAAGACATAATAAAACTTTAAAATTATTTTTATGTTCAGTCATAATTTTAATTCATCGAATTATTATTATGTCACGAGAAAAAATAATTCCGCATTTTTATTATGTCTAGACATAAAAATAATTACTAACTT
>NW_018023695.1:1316-3059 GCF_002006095.1 Pseudomyrmex gracilis | reverse complement strand
GAAAGGCGACGGCACGGAAAGCCGGAGATTCCAGGTTCGACTCCTGGCCGAGGAGTTTTTTTCGCAATATAAATTTAATTTCAATTAGGGGGGTATTTGGGATTTCTCATATAAGAGATGCAAGTATAGCATCCAATATGAATTTTAGAATTTTTAATTCAATTCGAATTTCACGTGTAAAAATTTACATGTGAACACGTATATATGGACATATATACACGTATAATTTCCGCATAAAAGTAATTGTTTTGTTTTTTTTATGTCATAACATAATTTTAATTCATCGATTTATTATTATGTTCTCACATAATTTTAATTCATCGAATTTCTATTATGTCAGTACATAATTTTAATTCAAGTGTGCTAGAGGATTTAATTTTCTTATATTGGCAGCACTGCTGGCGTTAATTTTTACGGTGCACATTGGTTTCTCGCGTATTTACACAAAACCTTAAATATTTGTTCATCTGTGATATGTGTGTTATGTGTGATCTACGTATAATATATTTTGTAAACAAAAGTGTTTGATGACACGGAAATAGCTAATCATCTGTTAAAAATAGCAGCTAGTGCGTCAAACAAATTAAGACAAGAAGAACGAGACTTTTTATTCTTGACAGCTATTCGAAGAAATTTCAGACAAAATGATATATCTAGTCCAAATAGAGGACGTAAGAGAAAGAAGACGTTTAACAAAAAAGTAGTTTTAATGAAATTAACACACGCCGATTTTTTCTCATCCAATATTGAATTGAAATTTTTGATACAGAGGATTAGGTTTATGTTCATTTTATGTATTATAATATTTAAGTAAACAGATTTATTTATTTGCAAAAAAGCCTGAATTGATTAATGTATATTTTGTATTTATATTCAGGTGTATCTGATGAGTTGTTCGAAATAGAAAGAGATCACACGTTTGATGAAATAAAAGAAAATATTTTGGTAATATAGTGGCAGCAAGTTTGGCGCCAACACACAGCCTGTGATATTATACACGTGGCGTTACCGCGTTTATACAAATACAATAATTTCGAATATTGTTATAGTAATACCGTCTTAGGTCTACTTAGTAATAAGTACATATTTCAAATTAAAATGTCCGATGAAAGGGAAATAACTGATTATACTTCTGCAAATCCACATCAAATGACTATCAATATGCAATACGGTATAAATATAGCAAGAACTTTTAGAAGAATTCGTAAAATAATTGCTGATGCTGTAAGATCTTACGAGTATTCAAAGACTATAGTACATGGTCCTTTGCATATGGCCAAGTCAAATTTGAGAAGAATATTTACCGAAATATCACAAAATACTTATAACAAACTTTTGGAAGCAATAGATGCTTTACTTTTAATTAAAAGAATCAATCAATCGCTCGTGAAAAGTTAAAAATAATTAAAATCGCCGATACGAGCAATAAATACAGGATGTGCATGTATAAATATAAGTCTTTATTCCAAAAACACATACGTTTCGATCCTCAAGTTTGGACCTTTTTTAGTGTAATAATCATCTAATAAATATAATAGATAATTAACGCAAAAGATACATCGTAATAAAATAGAAAACAAAACAAATTACTAAAACTCACTCAATTATAAAACAAATTAGATCACAACATCACAAAAATATAAAGTAAATGATGTCAATCGTGTATGACAACGAATAACAAATACTGTGTACTCACAAGAAAACATAACAACCAGCAAATATATAAAAGTATCCCCACTATAT
>NW_018023695.1:0-1246 GCF_002006095.1 Pseudomyrmex gracilis | reverse complement strand
AATTTCTATTAATCTGATTTCTATGTTCACTAATTCTTGTTTTTAATTTGCGCTTCGTTTGTCCAACATATGATACATTACAATTATTGCAATTAATTTGATAGACAACGTCTTTATTTTGATTATAAAATAACTTGTCTTTTCCGACTTTAATAAATTTACTCAATTTATTCAAACTACGAAAAGCCAAAGAGATCTCCTTCGTTTTTTTTAAAAATCTTGAAATAGAACAAGAAAGTTCTGGAATATATAATTTCCTTGACAGATTTGTGAGTTTCCAAGTGCTTCACGTTAACAAAAAAATTGATTGGTTAATTAATAAAAAAAAGCCGTACTGTCATTAAAAATATTGAACCTATTTCTTATATTGTTAAACATGGGGTTTCATGTGCTACCAATGATTCCGAGAATATTTGTAATAAATATACTTATAAATTGAATGTCAAACCAACATCTCCTGTTTATGATTTAATTTAAGTTAACGCATGTAGTTTTAGTAATTTGACTTCAAATTCTTTTTTTGACATAAAGAAGAAATGGTTTGTAAATTTGACTTCTTTTGATATTCCTGATGAAGTTGTCCAACTTTTACAATTAGGTGAAAATTTTAGTATGCTTATTATTAAAAAAGACAACTTGTTACATATGATAAAAGATTTTGAAAATAATTTGAGGTTTTATAATAAAAATACGGCGAAATTGTTGAGATCGCATGTCATCCCAATTTTTACTAATTTTTTATGTACATNACAGAGATTTTCTGATTTCAATAGAGAATTAATATTTCGACACAAACAGGTTTCTATTTTCATAAGGAATCATCCTGATATTATGTTTACACGCGCCGATAAAGGCAATGTGACTGTTGCTGTTGATCGGCCTTCTTATTTGGTAAAAATTAATGAAATGCTTAGTGATATTACGACGTATTCTTTGGTTAATAGAAATCCTATTAAAAACATTGAAGACAGTCTTAATAAATTGTTAAGAAATTGGGTACAAAAAGAAGTTATTTTTTTAATTCTGATCTTTCTTATAAATCCATCAAGTCAAGCGATGGGTTATTACCTCGAGCGGGATACCAAAAATTCATAAAAAAGATAACCCTTTTAGCTTAATTATTTCTACGATTAATAGTCCTTTGCATCACTTTGCTGAGTTTTTAAATAAATTGATTCAAAAAAGTATACTTGTCTCGAACAGCTTTGTTAGCAACAGTTTTGATCTTGTTAAAAAATTAAGGGGT
>NW_018023694.1:5257-10652 GCF_002006095.1 Pseudomyrmex gracilis | reverse complement strand
TTTTTTTTTATTGATTGTAATTTTTTTTTCTCTTGTTAGACTTAATTTTCATACTGAAGAAGGTCAAAATTGTGTGACCGAAACGTCTATATTTATTGAATAAAGACAACTTATTATACACGACTATCCTGTATTTTATGCTCGTATCGGCCTTTAGTTTAAATATTTTTGATATTATTATTTTGGCGCACAGCGCCGGTTTTTTGTGCCGAGGCGGGTCGTCGGCCTCGGCAGTAACGCCGGGATTTAACTATCATTTATTAAATTGCGACGTTACAACGGTGACAGCTCTGATAACTCGAGATGCGCCCAGGACGAAAAGGTTGAAGCGGATCGGGACGACAGCGCCGGCGTGGCCATCCCTTCCTTTGCTTGGTCGGATTCAGAGAGCCCAGGAAAAGACAGAAGGGTAGAGAGAACAGCTAGCAATCTATTTATAAAGAGATTATTATTATCTCAGCCACAACTTAATCGTTACAAAATGCAGTACAAAAATCACTAGGCGCGAGGCCTTCCAAAAAAAAACAAAACTCTTACAAACTGGCGATACGGTAGCGGCAAAATAAAATGATACTCCAAAGGCTTTCGGTCAGGGTCCAACGGAAACGTGATACGGGTGTCAGACAGCCCCGGACTGAACGCGCAAGTCCATCGCGGTCGTCGCGCCAGTACTTCTTTCACCGGGCCGATCGCAAAAGAACGAAAAAACAAAACGAAGAGCGCGCCGATCTTGCGCGCCTCTCAATAGGGTTCTTGGTGGGATTCCACCCCGAGGATCATTTTCCTCCTTATACCCGACAGGTAGAGGCACGCGGGGAAGACTACGGGTTATACCCGTGTCTGCGGCGATAGTTAGCTAGAGGATGTCCCATCCCCTCTACAAAAGGCCCCTGTTGCCGCCATCCTACCGCGCAGTTCGGGCACGTTCGAACCGACACCCCAGGGCATCCACAGCGATAGCAGAATGCGCGACGCCCCCGCTCCGGGCACGCCCCGGCCCGATGAGTGATGGCGCCGCAGCTCCAACAACTGCCCGTTTCCCACGCGGTTCCGGGGTACAAACCGAGCTCCAGCTCTCTCGTGGAGTCTGGCTCCACTGTAGACGCGCGGCGCGACGGAGAGTCCTCCCTTTGGCGTTCTCCCGCCCGTCCCACCGGGCTGCGATCCCTCCGGGGCTCCGTTTGTGAGCCGGTATCGGTAGTAGAGTGCAGGGTCTGTGAAGCCTTGTCAGTCATGCGCCGCTCGACTTGAGTGAACACATTCCTAGCCGGGGGAAATTCCCGTACGACAGCTCCTCTGGTGGTAAAGCGTGCCTCGCGCTCCCGCTCCACTAAATCGGCGAGATCCACCCAAAAGACTTGGCCGTGATTCTTTTTAATAAATTCCCAAACGTCCGGATATCGTCCGAGGAACCGCTGGAACCGGGTCCGTGGTCGGACGTTCTCATACTCAACACTGTACGGGAAAGTGGCAAACATTAGTTTACATGCTCCTTTAGGTCCTTAACGTGGACTTTTCCCAGCGACCGCCCCGTCCCATCAACCAGCTCGTATATGATTGGAGACAAGACCCTGCTAATTGTGAACGGTCCATGATATTTNGGCGAAAGCTTTGCCGCGATATGGTGGGCCGCGGAAGACAAGACGTGAAGTCGTTTGAGGACGCGGTCACCAACCAAATACACTTTCTCTCGATGACGCAGGTTGTAATAGTGAGCTTGCTGATTACGAGCTTCTTCGAGGTTCTCTTTTATCCAACTCCGCAAGGTTTTCAATTTCTCAAAGCGCGCCTTCCATGACTCTCGGCTAGAGTCGTCAATTTCTACGAGTGACTCATGCTCGATACGATAGGTGTTAACCGGGTGCGGCTCTCGACCAAAAATTTAAATACGCGGGAATAGCCTGCAACGACGTATGGAATGCCGTATTGTAGGCAAAGCGAAACTCGGAAAGGTGTAGATCCCACTCACGGTGATCGTTGCCGATAAATGCGGTAATCATTGTCTTTAACACGCGNTTGACCCTCTCAACTGGATTAGCCTGGGGGTGATAAGGTGGAATCGTAGCGTGTTTGATACGATATTTTTCCGTTAGAGACTTCAAATCTTTATTTAAAAATTCGGTACCGTTATCGGTTAACAGAATCCGTGGTGCGCCCCATCGAAAAATAACTCCTTTAGAGCCTCGCAGATGTTTTTACCGGTCGCTTTACGAAGAGAACGACACTCTATCTACTTCGAGAATACATCCTGCATTACTAAAACGTAAGCGTGCCTCCTTCTACTGGGTGGAAAAGGGCCCATAATATCCGCGGCTACTCGGATCCAAGGTCGATCCGTTACGCGATGACCCATCAACCCGGCGGGCACGACTTGTTCTACCTTGGTGCGCTGACACGTGTCGCATCTCCGCACGTATCGCGCTACATCTCGAAACATGCGCGGCCAAAAATANCGTAATGCAACGCGATGATAAGTCTTTTCTATGCCGAGGTGTCCGGCTTGTGGAGTGTCATGGGTTTCTTTCAAAATTTCAGCGCGCGAATTTTCCGGTACGACCAACTTCCACTGATCTAAATCTTCGACTACCTGTCCTATGTGAACGCCTAACGTATAGATTTTCATCGACAATTTTCCAACCCGGAAATCTGTTCGGAGTCTTTTGGACCTGTTTAAGTTTCTTCGAATACCATTCATCACCCTGCGCGTCAATCGCGAAAACCTGCTCGTGGGTTTCAAACATGCGAGATAAAGCGTCTGGCACGTGGTGTAGTGCTTCCTTCCTATGCTCGATAACAAAGTCATACTCTAACAACTCGAGAGCCCATTGGGCTAAACAACCAGTTGGATTTTCTAAATTGTGTAACCAACGGAGAGAACTGTGATCCCGGTGAAGCGGTATCTCTCTAAATACGGTCGAAATTTTTTGATTGCCCAAATTACGGCTAAACACTCTTGTTCGGTCGTAGAATATTTCTTCTCGGCGTCCGACAAAGCTCTACTCGCGAACGCGATGACATGCTCACTACCGTCTATCTGCTGGGTTAAAACAGCGCCTAGACCTACCGAACTTGCGTCGGTTTGCAGGACGAACGGTTACTCAAAGTCCGGACACGACAGCGTAGGTGGCTTTACGACAGCTTGTTTAATAGCCTCAAAAGCAGACTTTTGAGGGTTCCCCCACTCCCAGACCTGACCTTTCTTTAAAAGCCTCGTCAAAGGTTCTAACAAAGTTGCGCACTGTGGAATAAAACGACGGTACCACGACGCCATTCCTATCAGACGTCGCAATTGCTTGATTGTTTTCGGCGACGGATAATCGACTATCGGTTGAGTTTTCTTCAGATTAACTCTTAAGCCTTCTTTTTGAACCAAAAATTCTAAATATTTCACCTGAGATCGACAAAATTTGCTTTTCTCTGGGTTGATTGTTAATCCAGCCTCTCTAATTTGAGCAAACACGCGTTTTAGTCACTCTAAATGCTCTTCAAACGTTTGAGGTACCACGACAATATCGTCTAGGTAAGCAAATGCGTGTGGCTCCATTTCCGGGCCTATCAAACGATTCAATAACCTTTGAAAGGTGGCAGGGCCTGTTAGACCGTATGGCATTTGCGTAAAATGGAACAACCCACGACCCGGCACGGTAAAGGCGGTTAATTCCCGACTGTTCTTTTCTAGCGGCATTTGAAAGTAAGCCTGACTTAAATCAATCGTCGAAATGTATTGCGCTGATCTTAATTTGTCCAGGATGGAATTCATGTACGGGAGAGGATACGCGTCCTTTTTAGAAACACTATTTAACTTTCGGAAATCTAAACAAAATCTATATTTGCCATTATGTTTCTTTATCATTACGATCGGCGTCGACCATTTGCTTTTCGATGGTTCAATGATCCCAGTCTCTAACATTTTATTTACTTCTTCGTTTATGGCTTCCTGAAGTTTAAGGGATACCGGATAATATCTTTGTTTTATTGGTGAGTGCCCTCTCACGTCAATGCGGTGCTCGGTTAATTTTGTCGCGGCGGGTTTTTCTGAATCTCCCGTAATTTCTTTCTTTAGAAATTTGTCGAGACGGGATTGTTTGTCTTCGCTTAACTCGCTGAGACCGCAGCACATGGCTGCCGACGCGATTGGAGATTTTTGTTGTCGGGGTTTTACGCAAAGTCGTTTTGATTTGGTTTTTGGACTGGACGTTAGCTTTTCCTCATGCCCTTCTCTGGGTTCTTTGAGTTCCTGGACTAGGTCGGCGGTGGTTGGAGTCACGGTTGTGTCGCCTGATTTTATTTCCCGTTCCCGTAATAAATTGTTTATTTCCGCGATAGCGACGGAGCTATCTCCGACCGATACGAAAGCATCCGCGGGAGCAGGCTCAAACTCGAATGGTTCTTCCGGTTGTTGCGAGAAATACCACCTCTTTCTAGCAAAATCTATTATAATCCCGAACTCCACGATAAGATCGATTCCTAGAATACATGACAGGGCAAGAGTCGACAGGCAACATAAGCGAATTGACTTTGTTTCGTCACGTACTGTAACCGGCAGGGTTACTTCGGCCTTGACTCGACTAATTTGTCTGGTGGCAGTTGTAACGCGTCGGCCTTGCGTCGGCCGGCCAACCAAACCTGAACGATCTATTTCTTTCGCCAACAATGCCACAACAGTTGGACCTAAAAAGGTTCTACTTGACCCGGAATCTACCAACCCCACTATCTCATGATCCGCAATCTGCACATGCAGAAATAGCAACGAGACGGAATTTCGACAATTAAAGGCGCTCAGCGAGACGTCTATAAGATTTTGTTTTTCGGACGACTGGGGGGTTATTCTACTCGCGAGAATCGAGCTTCCCCTTCGGCTTGACTCCTCTACTCGTTTCCCGAGCACTTAGGGCACGTTTTAGTCGTGACTTCGCTCTTCCTGCACCTATAACAATGGAGACGCTGCTCCTCGGTACAATCGCGAGACAAATGGCCGGTCTTGTCACAATTCCAGCACTTTGCACTGGCGGCACGAGAAGTTCGAGGCGTGTCTCGTTTAGATCCCTCTTCCGCGTCTTTTCCGGACGGTTTTGTTAGCTTACGCGGTTTAGCCCGGGTCGTTCCTCCGCTGACATTCAGCGCGGCTACCGCGGTTTTATCGCGCGGACTTTTTCTCACGTTTTTTGGTGGTCGATACGCAAGATCCGGGAACAACGATTTGTCCGGCGTGGGAAGCGGATGGTATCGCTGTTCGGCCTCGTACGAGGATTCGGCTCGCGTGGCCAACAGCTCCAGCATGTCCATGTCCTTTATGTCGTCGCGGGGCGGGTTCCGTTTGACCACAGTACGATTCGACACCGCTCGATTCGACACAGATTTATTCGACACCAAATTATTCGACACCGTACGATTC
>NW_018023694.1:2556-4742 GCF_002006095.1 Pseudomyrmex gracilis | reverse complement strand
GAATCGTACGGTGTCGAATAATTTGGTGTCGAATAAATCTGTGTCGAATCGAGCGGTGTCGAATCGTACTGTGGTCAATAGAGTACCACCCGTCGTCGCGGCATACGACGACTTGCAGCCGCCACAACATATTCCGATGCGCGTAATCCAGTTTTTCTTCTTCGGACCACGGGGGCGAGAGCCGATCGAACAACGCGGTCATGCAGGTGAGGTAATTTGACACGGACTCATGCTTACCTTGAGTGCGTCTTATTATCTCGTTTTTCAAGGTAAACTGGAAATCTCGTATCCCGATTTCGTTCGGGCGGGACGACACGAGAAATTCGTACAAACTAAGAAAAACGTCACAGGAAGAAAATTTAGCTGAAACTTATTAACTTTTACATACCAAACTTTATACAAACATATGATATCAAAGAATATTATGAGTCATTCAGATTAGGATTAGAATGTGTAAGTATCGAGAACAATCGATTCTTGTAATGACAGTATATTTGCTTTTATATACTAACATTATGCAAGAAAAAACAAGCCCAAAACAGCACTATGTTGTTCAGGAATATTGCGATAGAGAGTGTTGCAATATGACGCGTGCGCATATGACCAGTATGCATGTGCATATCGCGCTACATGACAGATTTTCTAACCTACCTACGAAGTATCTGCAAACATAAAGATCGTTTAATAGTAGTCGCAGAGAGCAAACGCAAGTCTCACGAAATTAAAACGGATTTATCAAATTACTCAATCACAACACGATTGGTCAATTCCGCGAGATCTGTGACTGCAATTGCGTTTTGCAATAACATAAAAAGACTTTAAAATAACTTGCTTTGCGGAGCACGTGTTTTTTTTGTCAAAACGTTTTTAGTACAACACAAAATATATCAAACTTTTATAAGTTTTACTGAAAAAGTCAAAGTGAACGATATTTGCGTTGCAATGTTATGTTATTTGTTAATCTTACATTATAGTGTAATAAATTATATAATATTAAATCATAGTGTATTAAATATTATACAAATATTGTGTTGTATTCAGATATGTTATATTATGATTATTTTGTTATATCATTCTATAAACATTTAAAATATCATCTGTACTAATGTGAGTATAGAAAACAATGCCAACGCATATATGCTGGCTATTTTCTAAATAATATTAATATACACCAATGTCAGATGCATCTTTTTGACTCTAAAGTTGCTTTGTTTTTCTTCGCAGAGGCGTTTATGAAAACGTGTGCTGGAGTAATAATTATTATAAACTGCCAACGCGCATGCTAGCTATGTTCTACATAATATTAACATAAAATAATGTCAGACGCATCTTTTTGACCGTAAAGTTGCTTTGTTTTTTCTCCTAGAGACGTTTATGAAAAACGTGTGCTAGAATATTAATAATTTTTAACCACTTTTGGTTGATGTATGCTGGCTATATCTTAAATTTATAATGCCAGAGGCATCTCTTGTGGTGTAAAATTGCTTTGTTTTTTTTTCCAAAGGCGTTTCTGAAAACGTATGCTGGTGTAAAAATTATTATAAACTGCTACCGCATATGCTGGCTATTTTCTAAATAATATTAAAATAAAACAATGTCAGATGCATCTTTATGACTCTCAAGTTGCTTTGTTTTTTCTCCTAGAGGCGATTTTAAACCAAGGCATCAAACCCTAACCGTAACCATAACCGTAACCGTAATAAACCTTTGTAATTTGGTTTTGGTTACCGTAACCATAACCATAACTATAATGTTTAAATACACTTGAACCGAAACGTAACCGTAACCGAAACTGCAAAATCAGTGTAAAGCTACACTGTTCGCATTTTATACTTTTATCCACTTTACAGTAGTTGAATTCTCGCGCCTCATTCAGTTATGCTGCCAATCTTAAAAGTACCTTCCGGTTCAGTAGCAACACTCTTCGTCCATCCATTCTAATTTTATATAGGTTATATAGGATTGCGAAGGAATCTTTGAGCATTGTAGGAGAATATTCCCCCAGAATATTTCCCCAGAATAGTGAGGGAATCCCCGGGAATGCGGATATGCCAGTGAAATGGGATAATACATAGAATAGAAGCATAGTTTACTCGATCAAAGTCGAAATATCTATCTTTAAGTGAGTTTTTTACAATGTAGTGAGCAGAAAACTTCATAACATATAATTGACATATAATTTGCTG